>NT_177693.1:76700-105521 GCF_000188095.3 Bombus impatiens
GGAAGGGGGGGAGGGTGATTCTACGCGAAAAAAGAAGTCGAAAATGTAGAATAAAATTTTTTCTTTTTTTTCCATTTTTCCATGGAAACAACGATCTACAGTGAGATCGGTTATAACGAGACGCGATAAAGTGCACGCGTACCGAGCGAAAATTCAAAGTCGATTTTCTCGAAAACAAAGCCTCGAACGAAAAATTGTTATTCTATATTTTCGACTTCTTTTTTCGCGTAGAATCACCCCCTTTCCGCTTGTACCACCAGTTACCAACCACCCTGTATATTATAAAGTCATTAGTAACAAAAACTACATAATTAGTGATTACATGTGTACAAGATCAAATGATACTCAGTTGGATGGAATCGAGTAGATTTTGTGTGTACGTACGTAGTCCCTTACTTTTAATAAAATTCCTCGTATTAAAATTTAATTATACTTCTTTGAGAATAATTGAAACCTTTAATGAAAAGAGTGGCTGAATTAAATTTTCTGAAAGAGTAGTAGGTTACATAAAAGTATAATTCCACTGTAAACCGGACCATTTAATTAGCTCTTCTATAATCTAGCAATTTTTCGAATAAATTTCTATACAACGATCATGATTACGAGAAATTAATTTCCTATCAGATATTCTTACAACAATATGTTTTTATCAGTGTTATCGATTACAAGATATCGATCTTTGAATGTTATCTTTCTTACTTGTACAAGATAGTAAATTCGCAAGTTGTATACTTTTCGTATTCATTTGTACTTACAGTCGTAAAATATTCTTTTAGAATTTTTAATTTATTTCTTAAGTAACAGAAAGATACTTCCTTTAACTGCAAAAATTTGCATCAATTTTTTATCAAATTTACAAGTTTACGTAAGAGAAATACATTATCGAAGAGAAATATTTAATATAAGTTTCAGAATCATGACAATAATTTTGCTGAACTTGGTTTTTCAAAAAAGTAGGATCAATCAGAGGAAAAATACCAAAGACTCTATTATCTCACGAAGGCCGTCGATCGTTATCACGTTCGGTTATAATTTTCTAACGTGGAGAGAGGAAAACGAATAATGAAATCATGTGTTGCGAAGTCCGTCTTATCTGATTATTATAACAAGATAACGAAATACAATGTGTTACGATTGTTTTATCGGTTAAGACGATGAGACGTTCTCGAAACTCGATACAAATCGTAATCGCATTTCGCATCGTTGTCCTTTTTGATTCATTTGTACCCCGCAAATAGCCTCGAATTGTATCGCGTTACACCTGATAGAATATCTCGAAATTTTTCTGTGAGCACCATTATGTAACCAACAAATTGACGATCGTTTTTAAAAATTATCGAATGACAGATAATGGTATTTCTAAAATTTGAGATACTCAGAGAAATTTTTATTATTAGTTCTATCATCTTATACTTTCTACAAGACCTTTTTATATTTTTAAGCCGTTTCCCATAATATCCCTTTTATAACACTTCCCCAAGAAATTGACGATCGTTTTTGAAAATTATCGAATGACAGATAATGGTATTTCTAAAATTTGAGATACTCAGAGAAATTTTTATTATTAGTTCTATCATCTTATACTTTCTACAAGACCTTTTTATATTTTTAAGCCGTTTCCCATAATATCCCTTTTATAACACTTCCAGGTAAATGCAAGAAATTGACGATCGTTTTTGAAAATTATCGAATGACGGATAATGGTATTTCTAAAATTTGAGATACTCAGAGAAATTTTTATTATTAGTTCTATCATCTTATACTTTCTACAAGACCTTTTTATATTTTTAAGCCGTTTCCCATAATATCCCTTTTATAACACTTCCAGGTAAATTCGTTCAGTTCCCGATAAATTCTTTTACATTAAACAAATTTTTAAGTAATTTAACTAAGTACCTCGATTACTCAAGCACTTCAAAGATAATGAATCCGCTAATAAAAATATTTGTATTTTTCACACAATTCGTTACTTAATTTAAGTATAAAACAATTTCAATCAGATCAAAACTTTAGCTCAAAACTCAAAATCTACGCATCTTATCCCCAATAATTCTCCTGTTGCCCGATTTGCCTTGACATGCCTCAAAAGAACAGAAAACATTCAGTGGCCGGCACAGAAGGGCTGCTCGATGTTTAATTGATGCTCTTGACAGTAAATTAATCAAAAAGATCCGTTGAGGTGATCACGGGTTCCTCGATGGAGAAACAAAAATAAAAAAGAGAAGATAAAATTACACAGGGCCTAGGGCGAGGATACAAGTGGCCGCAAGTCGACCAACAAGTCGAAACAATGAAAACAAAGTATCCACGTTTACTCTGGGCTGCATGTTGCGCTTCTGTTCGCACCCTTCGTCGTTCTTTCATCTTCGTCCAGGCTTTTCAGGCTAGCGCAAAAAACTTCGAAAGGGCAGCCAAAAGACGAGTCGTTACTCTTTGCTTTCATCGCGTTTGATTCGAGTTTGTATTTTAAATTGCATCAGTGGTTCTAGGTTTCAGGGGATGAAATTTCTATGTTACAGTATTGAGAGTATATAAGCACTGAAAATTAATCGAAGACTTTTAACATGTTTGAGGTAAAATGTCTTTTGTGGTGTATTCAAGAGGAAAGACGAAGAAAATAGACAAAATTTTATATTCATTTTTCTGTGCTTTTTTAGGTGTTTTATATTTATATTAATTTGTTACGTTAAGACTCATCTTTGGATGTATTTGTAAATTCATAATTGATATTCTTCTGTATCGACCCAAACTTTACGCAAATTAGGTCCTTTAGATCGAGGTCTAACTTTTTTACTACGCTAGGCTTTCAAAAAGTTTGAAAACATTTTCAGATTCTTATCGCTGCCTGTATTGGATTATACATTTATTCGTTACGTTAAATGTGCCAAGCTATTTTTCCATAAAAGTAGGAATTCAGAGGCACGAAATTTAAGATTTCTTAATGAAGCTTCTCCTCTGAAGTAAAATTCAGTTTCCTCTAAATTTTCCAAAAATAGACAAAAATATTCTCATTGTAAGTGATTTAATATGACTGCGTCGACTTTCTATGTTATCATCCAGTTTCATATTTCAAATAGATTCAACATCATTATTATTTATCTGTTGTTAGAATAATAGAACAGACAACCGGTAATCAAGCGGCTGTTTAAGCTCGATTGTCACGTACGAATAAGGATCAGTTCCGAGAATACATGTGGAAATTTGACAGCACGTGGCAGGAATGTGCGTGCGATAGGTGTGAAACTCTGAGAATAGGTTTGGTCTTAGAATCGTGAAAGACTCATCAGAGAATTAATCAAAGTCAGAGTAAAGAGAAAGTCCGCAGTCTACTTATAAGCAAATGTAATTAACACCAATGAAGCTATGAACAACGTAATTTATATTATCCTACGATTGACGCTACCAAATAAAAACATCATAAAAAGATCATTAAAGAATTAATCAAACTCGAACTAAGGAGAGAGTCAGCAGTCTACTTATAGCTAATACTAAAACTATAATATCAATAAAACATTGAAGAATATAATTTATATTACCCAACGATTGACATTACCAAATAATTAATTTTAACAAACAAGACATTATTTGTCTTCAAAAATGATCTCTCTTTAAACAACCAACTAATTTACTCTACAGAATTACGAGGATCGCGAACAATACAGCGTAACCACGATACGCGCTAGAGAAGCTCATGGTACATATTTAGTACACACGTTCATAGTGAATGCGCTTTTTAACCCGCTTTCATTCACAAGCTCGTCACCGTAGAATGTATGCGCGCACTTGTGACGTATAGGTACCAGTGCATGCATAATATTACACAAGTGAATGAAGAAAATGACATCTTACGATCGTTCACACCTCCATTATTGCACGAGGCCGTGTTCCTCTCGTAGGATAATCATGCACTTACTAGCGGGTAATCCGCATCCCTCTCCGCCCTGTGAAATTGCGTATTCGCACAGAGACATGGCACGCAATGGGAGATGATGCACCTTGACTCGATTCTCCACTCTTGGCGGACGACCCCTCGTTGCGGTATTTTATTCACTGTTAGTCAGCTTCGATCATGATTAAACAGCCTCTGCAATGGGAACGATGGTGTGTTAGGGGATTCAGATATGTTTCAGAGTTATTATTTAATTGGAAATAGGTATAGAGATCGTGGGAAGTAGATCGAGATAAAATTCTAGAATTTTGTTGATCTATTAAAGTATAGATATGAGTTTAGAGAAAAGTTCCTTGAAATTCAGAGTTTTTTTTTTTTTTTTTAGAATGTTGGAAAATATATTTAGCAGAAAATACATATGTCTAGTAGAAAATTTGGAAAGAACTGTTAGATTTATACAGTAAGTTTAAATTGACTTTATATAATATACAGGGTGGTTGGTAACTGGTGGTACAAACGGAAAGGGGGGAGGGTGATTCTACGCGAAAAAAGAAGTCGAAAATGTAGAATAAAATTTTTTCTTTTTTTTTCATTTTTCCATAGAAACAACGATCTACAGTGAGATCGGTTATAACGAGACGCGATAAAGTGCACGCGTACCGAGCGAAAATTCAAAGTTGATTTTCTCGAAAACAAAGCCTCGAACGAAAAATTGTTATTCTATATTTTCGATTTCTTTTTTCGCGTAGAATCACCCCCTTTCCGCTTGTACCACCAGTTACCAAGCACCCTGTATATATAACAATTAGAAAACGCCTTTATACCAAAATTATGTCAATAATTGAATGAGTTATACTTTCCTTGGCATTTATGACTTCATGAAAGTAATTTCACGAAACACGATATAATACGCGTGCATGAGTTTTTCACGCGTTCATAATCTGCCATCAGCTTCTGCTAAGTTGGCCCGAGTAAACGTCGAACCATTTATTAGGTTCCCCTGTATTATCGGTTTTCGTCGCTCTGTTCATCGTGATACGTGCACACATTCATAATGTACTTGCCTAAAGTAATTTGAGTCTCATATATGTAACGAGAGACGAATATTAAATTCCAGGGAATAGAGTCTCGTCTGCTCTTTAAAATATACAAGGAGATTCTTCGCTGTTTATTCTATATGATGCATTTAGGAGCCTGTATAGAACGGTACTATTGCTTTTTATAAATTATTCTTTGATCGCTACTGTATTTTTGTACCTTGATGTTTCAATTTATTTTAATAAAATAGTAGATGTATATTTGAGTTTCACTTTTTATTGAGAATATTTGAAATCATTTGAGATAATATATTAATAAATTTAGAAATAACAAAGAAGAATTATAGATTATTGTAACTGTATTATAATTAAAGTAGTATGATAAAAATAGGCAAATATTTCTAGCTCGCTAAAGGACAATATTAATTTTGTCAAATACTTAACACGATTTTAATAGCTTTAAAGATAAAAATGTGAAATTCGTCATTTTGTCAGGCTGATAGTTATTAGGATTAATGTAACTTTCCGATATGTTAATCTTTAATTTCGATTACGTCGTGCTCATGCGAAAATCGAAGTGTTACGAAAGATTAATATGCAGAGAGCAAATTGGTCGAGTAAACGTGACCGAGTGTCGTTCCTCTTTTTTTCTTCTCGGGTGAAGTTTCGCTGAATTCGACTGGCTCAGCTCGATCCAGAATTTCTCGATACACCGGTTCTCCGTCGTTTCCCGATCTCCGCGAAAAATTTAGAAAGTAGCGCTTGCTATAGACATCGTGGAAACGCGTCTCGAAATCGTAAAAGAAAAATCAATGGGATTGACATTATCGACTAGATTCATTGTCTATGTAGACACATTTATGTAATTCTGTCGTGGACACAACTTAAATTTTTCTCAAAAAGCAAAAATGTTGATACAGAGCATATTAAAGCGAATACAGATTTATTTTAGTAAAGCAATAATATTCATTTTTATAAAATACAAATTTTTATTTTTATAAATTTTTATATTCATTTTTGTTTTGTATGGCGCTTTGCAAATAGGGGGATAAGTGGCCAGTGTGATTCCCATCGACTATATTGGATATATTTTATTAAATCAAGATTTAATATAAAACAAATATTTAATAAAATTTGATCTTAATTTCTCTGTGGTTATTTGTACAGTTTCAGTTTTCTATGGTAACACACTTTCATAACGGGAATACATTTTCATATTGCCTACACGTTTGACTTTAGTTGGTGGGAAAAGTATATAAATCCCATTGCCTATAAAAGGGTTAACCGAGACATGTCTACCACCCTTTCAGAAGGAATATTGCAAACTACCTAATTTTAAACATCGATTTCCATATTACTATTCACATTCCTTTTGGAAAAATTGCTTTGTATTAAAAGTAGTTAACAGTAGTAAAAGATTTAATTAACACGCTCAACTTAGATTCCAAAGAAAGAACAAAGGAAGATATTACAAATACGTTTGTATACATCTGAATTAATACCAACATACTTAACTTTAAAACGCATTGCGGTGTTACATTGAACGTCATACGTTTTTAAGCAGGGCCGAAAACTGCCATTCTGACACATTCTATGTCTACACGTATAGTTTCTCGTCTGTACAAATGAGTTAAACGCGTATGCGTGATTTTCCACGCATACGTAACACGGGAGGCTGCTGGCTGGTCTAGGTGTAGGTGCGTGCTATCGACCGGGTATCCTTCTGTGCTGGACGCCGGTGTGCCCCACCCTGAAGTGAGTAGCGTGCAAGAGAGAGCGCTATACGTAGCGAGTGAAACGAGGACAACTAGCGCCACGAGTGGTAGGTTCAAAAAGGACAGACGATCACGAGCGAAGAGAAGCGAGAGATGCAGCGAGCGAGAACAAAAGGGACAGAGGAGCACCGTGGAACCGGGAAAAAACAGAGATGGCTTTAGAAGAGGAAAATAAAAGTGGATCCGATGGGAAAAAGCGGGAAAAAGAGAGAGAGGAGGAGCGTGAATTCGCGAAAAGGGGGAAAGTCGTTTAAGGGGAGAGAAGGAGCGAAGTAATGACAGAGTGACAGGAGTAAAAAGAGAGGGCAAGCGGAGATTCGTGTGGACGAAAGGAAGAAAGGGACGGAGAGTCGCGGAGAGAGAAAGAGAGAGAATAGTAGTCTGAAAAGACAAGGACGTAGCTAGTGAGGGAGAGGGAGGTAGTGAGCGAGACAGATAGCGAGGGAGCGAGACAGAGAGAGATCACGGCACGCAGAAATGCCTCCTGCTTAGTGATAGCGTAGAGACTGTAGTGTTCACATCACACGCGACACGCCGAGAATTTTTCGCAAGTTCGACGCGCGCCCAAAGTATTATCGTTCTATTCCGCGACACGATAATTGGATACGTTACAAAACGCACACACTTAACGTGTATATACATATTATATAGAAGAGCGCGAGCGCGCGACCATCTCGACAAAACGCACACATATATAATACGTACGCACAGGACAACGCAGGAGACAGACCGTTCGAAGGACACGCGAACAGAGAGATAAAGTACCAGCGAAAAGGATACTTCTCTCGTATAAAAAAGATACTATCTACCTTCGAAGGAACAACGACCATATACGCACATTCCTAACGACTGTGACTAATTTTTAGAAGGCGTTCTTTTTGCGAGGATTTTTCTCGCCGAACCGCGCTCTCTGATCGTTCTCTTTCCTTCTTTCGAGACGGTGAGTAAGAGACCATACATCGATTGCACTGGCTAATCCTTTTCAATATCTTCTTACATAATAGTAAATTATTATTTTACCATCTATTTATTACATTTTTATACTGCAATATTTTTTGGCGCGTTATATGAACGATATACGTCCTAAAAAGGATCGCGAAGTTTTACAACCGGAAGTCGCGAGAATTTCTTCACGTTTGCGTACTCGATATCGATTGACGGCCGTCAGGGTTCCCCGGGACACACGCAATCCGCTTTCATTTTCACCCGCGACCAGGAAAGACATAATAATAGAGTGTAGACGCATTGATCGCGATTGCTACCAGTAACAGACGCCCATTCGCCGATTTTTCCTTCTTACCGGTTCTCAAACGTTCCTTATCTCCCACGACCGATTCTAACTCTAATACGAATTCTTTACGATCGAGGATCGCGTACCAGCGCGAATAATCAATTTTCCAATCGACCGTAGCCGGTGTACGATTCTGTCAGCGCCTTCCGTACTACGCTAGTCAGCCAGTGTGACCGGAACTGCACCGTTCAAGAACAGTTAGAGAATTTATGTGTTCACTAATCTAAATCGACGGAAGTATTAAAATAACCTATCATTTAAAGAGTAATATTTATATATAAATAATTATATATACAACATTATTATTTACATAATATATAACAGTATCCAGTGAATCATTTACTACTAGTTGCAATTTATAATTCTCTAACTAAATTGCCCGGTGATGTTAACGAAAATAAAAATTGGAAAGAAAGAGGGGAAGAGACTGACAATCGACTTCTCGACTTTTTTAAACCATCATTAGAAAGTTTATTCGCGAGAAGAATATTTCGACGGATAATCCCGTGAAGGGGGACAACGATCGGCAAGACACAGGACCTTTGACTCTCTGCCAGGGGTGACTACCCCCCGTCGACGCCAAGGACAACCGGAAGTGCTTCGAAGTACACGCTACATACACAAGTATAGCGTGTCCCGTGTATAACACGCGTTCGTTTTCCGTCCATCTTGCCTCGTCGAGGAAGTGTGCCGCCACCCACACCCTCTCTTGTTCCCCCCCCGTGAACTTCCGGTCTCGAAGATCCTCCTACAGGACGTTGGGGAAGGAGAAACGTGGTGAAGAGGTGAAGTTCGATTATCGAGAGGTGAACACACGAGGTTCACCGCTCTCTGTCAGTTTCTCGCTCGCTGTCTCTCTCGCCGGGGCGTCGTCATCGTTGTCGTCGTCGTCGTCGTCGTCATGGGCGGATGTACCTCTAAGGATACCACGTCGAACGACGAGTACGTATTCCTTGAATATTTACGGCGAGCAATTTGTAAGAACGATTACTTTTAGGATTTGTTTGATCTTTTGTGGGAAAGGTATATTATGATGGATTATGTGTACATTTGTATAAGTATTTTTTTTAGGGTCCGTCGCGTATGTATTGTTGTTGGATAAAAAATTTTAAGATAGATTATTTGGGGTTTTTAGGTTTTTTGGGAGAATGCTGTATTATGTGTGTGAGTCGGTTTAGGGGTTCATCGGTGACGTCACTTGGCTCGGTGCCCGCCTAGTGACGTAGCAGGACGTCAGATCAGACATTCATGGAATTCGTAATTGATGCATCGAAGACTCGAGTGAGTCATCTAGAAGTGTGTAGTTATTATGTATGGGAAAATTGTGATCTTATTGGGGAGAGATATTTCTATTGTTTCTTTTTAATTTTATTAATACAAGGAATGGTATTTTAATACGTTCTATCAAAGTCTTACAGAGACATAAAAGAGATACGACTTTATTCTTAGTAATTATTTAGAACAAATTTTTCTCAGATTATAAAAAAAAAATTTGGTACTGAATGGGTCACAAATATTTGAAAAAGAATCGTCAAAGTAAAATGCACCCTATCTATTGAATAGCGTTATAAAGCATAACCAGGATCTTTTTAAAAGACTTCTACAAATATTGGTAAAATAAAACATACTGCATCTATTCAGTAGTATGAATACACGAAGTAGAGGCAGAGATAGAAACTAAAAAGAATATGTAAAACAGAATACAATCTGTCTATTCAGTAGCAAGATGAAAAGGAACCAGGGCTGGTTTGAAAAATCTCTAAAAACAAATTGGTAACAAGTATAAATACAAAATACATTCTCCCTATTTAATAATAACATAAGACAAACTGAAAATTATTTAAAAAAAAAAATCTCCAAAAAATATGAGTGCAAGATATAAGACTAAAATATCACTTGTCGTGTAAAAACACAAGCTTTACGTATAAAACTCGTAGTATCGGTATTATGAAAAAAAAAAAAAACAGATTTAATTCGAGTTATTCGTCAGCAAACCATCGAAGTTCCCATCGCTCGATCGTTAAACCTTGCTTACAAGTTACTCAGGACTTCATTATCCTTCGTGTTTCCCACACTTTAAGTATCGAACCGTCAACAGAGTTTATGTCCTCCGAAGTTTGATGTACAGGTCAAAGATCCCTCTCGACTGAAACTTTTAGCGTCTATTATCTTAGACTCTAAGAGTTAGGGAGCAGTTTCATTCGCCAATGTCAAATTAATTAGAAACTGCTTTTCCATTTATCTATGTCTATAATTAGTGTATAGTTATTCATTTACTCGATACTGGATCATAAGAAAAACTTATTTCTATTAATTAGCGTTGTGTTGTTTCTCAGAGAAATATTAAATAGGAACTTTTTTTTTCTACCTTTTTTTATTTCATTCTATTGGTTTAGAATTAAATGTGTTGTTTGGACGTTCTCTTAAGTTCCTTATAAAGGAGCTTGGTCGAGTGTGTAGCCGACGTTTATAGTGGGGTAGGGACTACCCCTGTTGGTTCACACAAAAGGGTTAACCCTCTGCCCTTACGCAGGGGCGTGGACGAGAAACAGGTCGACTGAAAAATTTTATTTGCATTTCGCACGATATATCGGCCTATGTTCACTTCGCCTACCTTGTTACCGTTGTTACACTTTCCGAATGAAATATGCTCGCTGGAAAATATTTCAAAGGCTTTTTTTTTGCAATTTTTAATTCTCCCTCTTTTTTCCGATTTACGAGGAATGACTGAAGAGCTCTGTGGTAATATTTTATTGCAATTTGTAGAATACTGTTTCATTCAGTAAAAATATATTTTTAGGAATTGTTAATGTTTAGAATTTAAAGTATTATTTTCTACGAATTATGCTCTAGTGACGATATTCTTTTTTAATTTATAAAATAACAGAATGATAATAAAATATTTAGCAATTTAAAAGAACAATATATTTTATTATAGATTCCATTAATTATTTTGTGAAAACGAATTTTCCATCTATTTACAATGAGAAGGAGAATGCGCTCGATGGAAAACGTTTAAAACATCTTTTTCCCCACTTTTTAATTTTTATTTTATTTTTTATTCTTCAATTTAAACGATTCTTTGATAACGTTCCTGTGTAATATTTAAAATAATTTTTTGACTGAGTTACGCCCTAACGAAAATATTATTTCTAAATTTTTAGAATGAATAGAATTTTTAGAAAAAATATTTAGAATGTCGAAATCGTACTAGATTTTGCTATAAATTCTATTTACTTGTCGAGGACAAGAATCTCCAATTTTTTCAGAGCAAGGGAACACTTCTTTCTGTTAATTAGCCACATGATAAATGTAAGAAACTTTGATTGAAATTAGTAATGACTAAGTTTAAGTTTAATTGGTATAATAAGTATTTCAATCTATTTCAATAAAGATATCGTGATGAGATAAATTAAAAAATACTGTCAGATCATTATTTGATCCTTATCGTTTGCTGTTGTCCGTCGTATTCGTAAAATATCACAAGGAAACTTAAGACAACAATTGATCGGACTTCGTATGGGTAAAGATATTATCTGACAACATAAGAGTGCAAGTCATTTCCACTGGCATATATGAGAGTATAAATAAATATGTGTACAGACTATTAAAAAAGATGTTTCAAGAATGTAATTATTAATTATAATTAATTGAGTAGGCTCAATCAACGTGGATCTGCCCGTTAACTATCTCAGAATATACGAGTAAAATTACTTTTGTGTATTTATGAAGATTTAATAAATTAACTACTAACGTATAATTATTTCTCATATTAGTGACCGAAATTAATTTTCATTTTTATATTCTCAATTCTCCCTTTTTTTTTTTTTAATATCACGGTGTATTTAAAAAAAAATGGACGTGCAATATTTCAATCTTTCAAATTATTTGTTTAGAACAGAATTGCAGATCGGTAGCTTGTGGAATAATATAAAATTTTCGTGTATAATGTTTTGATCAACACAATTTACGAAAGGGATTTCTTCACTTTTGTAAAATATCTATAAATGCTGTAAAATATCTATAAATATATATAAATGTTGATTAAGATCGTAAGTTAAAATGTCTGTTGTTTAGCACCTTATCTTATCATTCATTATCATTCGTAATTTTTTTTTTTTTTTTTTATTAAATCGATGGAAGATTAATGATCGATTGAAATCGTATCTAGGTTTATTATATTACTGTGGTAACAATCGTTAATTTTTATTAGACAGCGTCTCCTTCTTCCACGTATATATTTAAACAAAACAGTCAATATAAAATATACAAATCTCTAGATTTATCAAACTTTCATATTACTCCTGACGATGAAATGCTTTTGTAGAAGTCTTTTGATAGCTTCTTCCAAATATAATAATCACTTATCATTTATTACCAAAAACGCACATCATCCAGCAGATGCTTTTCAATCGATCGATATTACCGCATAGATAAAAAAACAGCTATAGGAATTATAGCGATATCGATAAAGAACATGAATCCAAGAAAATATGAAACCACTGAAGAAAATATGAGAGAACACGCAGTGTCGCACTAAAAATTCAAGCACAAAAATCGTCACTCAATTCTCAATCACTAAAATGGTTAATTCGCCATAAAATCCTCGGTGTCGTAAAATCTCGTTTGAAGAAGAAATACGGAAGAGAAGAAAAATCTCGTGTCTGAGAATCTGTTTTCACATAGCGGGGGAAAAACAGAGAGGCGAAGCTTTGGAGACGCGATGGGATCGCGTCATCCTAATCCTGGTCGACGTCGAGTGACATCGTTGTGATTAGCGGCTGGCTGAGTTCTTCCTTCTCATCGTCTCGTGGTCGTCGTCGTCGTCGACGGATGCACGGTTTCATAAGAGAAAGAGAGGATCGACCGTTAACTGTTCGTGTCGCTTATAAATAGACGCATAACCCGGGGCGATAATCGAGGCATAATCGGCGCATAATCGTCGACAATGGGCGTATGCACGTCGCTGGGCATATGCGAGTCGGATGAAACGAACGTCGAGGACGAGTACGTATTGCTGGTTGGCACAAGCAGTGTTTCGACTCGGTTAAAAAGCCACCATCTGTCCGAATATCTGCAGTCTCGCTCGAACTTTCTCTATTTTACATTTCAACCCAAGGGTTGAGCAATACAAATTCTGCAATTATCGTTAAACAGGAGCTACATCGATTAATTTTATAAATCGTAAGGCAGAGGGAAATAATGGTGTTGCAAATGCTATTTTTTTAAATTTACCTTGAAATTTGCTTTATTACAGTAAAAACAAAAACACCACAGCTTACCACTGTTCTCGAATAAAAAGGCAGAAGGATTCCGTTAATTTATTGTTATTTTCTCTTTCTCTCTTTTATGCAATTTTTTGCGGCAATAAGAAAGTGAACTCGAATGGGCGAATATAATTGAAAATGATCTGAAAGAGGAGAAACATTTAGCTTGTGATTGTGAGATCTTTCATTTTTAAAAATAAAGTAGAAGTTATTAGTAATTATTGTGGAAATTGGACGAGGTTGGAATTCCTCCGTTTTGTGAAATAAAGACACGGAAGAGGAGTAATTTGAGAATCGAAAGAATTGTTTTATTTTATATAAAAATATCACTGAAGATTAAATGTGATTATTGTACAGCGATTAATCCATATTATTATCTAAGAGATGTAGAATATCGCGATTACAAATAAAATTCTATGAGCATAGATACACATACATGTAATATGAGATTTACAGATTCTTATAAACAAACGTTGAAATACCATTAAGTATATTGATAATGAATTTCTTATTTCAAGTAGTATCATTATCCCCTTATATCAGTATCTGATGATGAAGAATCACGTGAATTTTGTATTTAATCCAAATATAATCTGCCACTATTATCATGAAGAAAAGTTCGAGCGAAATATTATTTGTATCAAAATGTGTTTCAAAATGTGCACCAACGACGAGTCACGCCTACGTCACTAATCGTATAATAGGTACATTTTGCAATTTTGCACAAAATAATTAATCTGAGCAACTCTATGTTTTTAAAAATGATAAAGTATAAAATAGTTGCTTTATCGTGATTTCAAATGTTTTATTATTTTGAGCAATATATCTGACACCTTGCAACACAGTCATAACGTTAATAAGGAAATACACTTTGTTAATATAATATCCTCTTATGTCACAATCTTATCTCCTTAACGATGTATCATTATTTATCATATTATTATCTCAATTTTTTCATAAACGATGGACGTTTTCAATGTTTTAATTCATAAAAATCATTAAACACTTAATGCCTAATGGTATTCTCTGTATTACTGCTTTATTATAACTGCTTGAACTATGTTTTGTATATATATTCGTTCCCATATTCACGTATAAAATCGACGCCATGTTTCGAGAACGCGCCCTATCCTCATTCGATTCTAACCTAACAAACACGAGTAACGATGAGCCCTTTCGATTCACGAGGTAGCGCAATAGAAAAGTGCATGAGATCCGACAAGACAGCTGTTGCTATTGGAATTCTCGATGTCAGGCTCGTTTAAACTCCTTAAAGCCCTCTCCGCATCAAAGGATACCTTTGTGAGACCATTGGCTCGACTCTTTGCTAATCCCATCTCCCGACAAACTATTAAACTATTTGGAACTTGGTGAGTAGCGCCAAGGATATTCGGTTGACTTCTAACAAATTTTTCTTTCATACTTTTGTACGTTTCCTTATTGTTTGTACATCGCTATATTGTTAATTATTAGATTTTTTATGATAGTTAGAAAACTTGTGATTTATTATGATTGAAATAACCTCGTAGAGCTTATATGGGAGAAGAAAAATGGCGAAAAAGTGACAAATTTGTATCCCTTCAGGCACCTAATATTCTAACAAGGCATCACACATTGCATACTTCGTCGTTAACGATGATTTTATTGAAGAACTATCATCCGAAGAAGATAAGGATGAAACGTAACAATAACTCTTCGTATTCAATACATTCCATTTGTTTTCGAAGTAAGTTATAATATAATAACAACACATGTTTCATAGGACATTTATATTGTAATGTTTTACCTTAATTTGTCGCGTGTTATTGTTATTAAGTAACAATATTAGTATCAACTTTTCTTTGTAAAATAGCGTTTGAACTTTTACATTTTTTTTACATTTCCAAGTTATGATCATTTGAAATCAGAAAGTTCCAATTCATATTTTTTTGCCATAAGTAATTGTACTTTTTATGATACAATTAGGACTTATAGAATGATGTCTTACTAGAATTTTGTATGTGCTTGAAGGGGTACTTTGCCACTTTCCGACTATCATTCTTTGTTGAAGTATCGTCACCATTGATGAGTTTTGAGTATGTTTTGAGGATTCGACTGACATTTTAATAAATGTTTCTTTTATATTTTTCTATATTTTCTTATTGTTACTCGTCAGATGTTTCGTGATAGTTAGAAAACTTGTAATTAATTATGGTTACAATAATTAGTATATAGAGCGTGTATGGGGAAATTTGTTGAAGCATCGTCATCGTCGATGAGATTGTTTTGTAATCATGGAGTTGCAAGAGGGTTGTGAAAGTTGCATTACGATGAGGGTGATGTTACGTAAAAGTTATATGGGTTATGTACAACATACAAGGTGTCTCAAAGGAAAATGATGAGAATAGTGGGGGATGTTTTAGGAATGGATAATATGTAGACTATGAATTTTTATGCGTTTATGAGAAATTTAAATATGCAAAAATTCATAGGATATATATAATAGGCAGAAATATACAAAATATCCAAAGTACCTTTATCTAATATCTTACTCCTTTTCGTTTGTTTAATTAAATTCGTAGAAGTTGCATAAATATTTTTATATTATTTATTTTTATTAACAAATTAAGGACAGAATAGTGAAATAGTACATAGTACGTAAAAACTAAAGAATAAAAATAAAGAAAATGAAAATAATTTATATATCATTATTAAGATACGAAAAATGCATTGAATCTTTTTCGTAGTCGCAATGTTAAAAAAGAACAGGATTGTATGATGTAAATTGCTTGAACAAAAAATGAAGTAAAACATTGCGTTAACGCGTCAATATTTCAATAGTACACCGTAATATTTAATTTTTATAGAACATTAGGTTGTAATAAAAATTGTTTATAGTTTATTAGCGCAATTTTTAAATTTATAACATTATTTAACATTAAATTTTTAAATATTAGTAAACAACGTGTTTTGATAAGTTACGTTTATTACTTTAAACAGTTTGTTTGAATTAATTCCAGAAGAAAAAACTAGACGTAATTAGCTTGAGATTATTATATCTGCACATATGAATAGTGGAATGTAAAGAATGTGTTAGTGGTTGTAACTCATTCATTATAGTATAATATACAAATACCTTTTAGAAATAATAGATAGAATTGTTTAGATATATTATATTCATATATCTCAAATGTATTAATTACAATACAATTTTTGTTAAGTATCAATTAACAAAATATATTTAATAAAAAAGAGGGAAATAAAGAGTATACTTCATCGCAAATATTCAAACTTAAATTCTGTTTCACCGCAATTAAGAACTTCAATATTTGCACTGGCTATCTTGCTGCTTATCACCAATTTCAAAAAGCTTCTATATTTATGATATGTACATAAAAATGCGACTGTTAAACCAATTTTTATACAAGGCAGATACTATGTATGCATATCGATACAGCGGATTTTCTAAAATCTCGAAATATATTCCATTGTACTATCGCGTATATCGTAATATAGCAGACAGCTATGACTATCGTAGACGATCTGGTACGAATAATACGTGCAAATAAACACGTAATTTTTCACGATAAGAGACACTGATAAGAAATTAAACGACCTTGTTACAAAAGTCCCGTCTACGCTATAATTGATTTCCAATCTATCATTGAAGTGGAAAACATAATGTATCGAATAGCAAAGAAGGAAAGACTAATTCTCCTGGTCCTATTAATCTATTTGATATTCTTTTGCTTCATGTAAATTACGGTTATCTTATAAGTGTAAAAATCTGTTTGTAGATCCATTGCATTACTTTACATTTTGCATTCGTGATTTTACTATCTTACTGTCTTGTTCTTGTATTGATTAATTTGAACAAAATTTCTAGGTTCAATCTGCTATATTTTTAAAAGTAGTCAAGAACATTAAAAAAATGTTCAAATTGTTTTAAAAATTATTTTCCATATCGTATGTTCTTAATAATTAATTTATAGTGTAATTTAATTGTTTATAGCAAGAAAAATAGCAATATGGTTGACCAGGCAGTTTTGGACAAACTGGAAGCTGGCTTCTCCAAAGTGGCTGGCTCTGACAGCAAATCTCTGCTGAAGAAGTATCTGTCCAAAGAGGTCTTCGATCAACTGAAGACAAAGAAGACTTCCTTTGGATCCACCCTCCTTGATGTGATCCAGTCTGGTGTGGAGAATCTGGACTCTGGTGTCGGTATCTACGCGCCTGATGCTGATTCTTACACAGTTTTTGCTGACCTCTTCGATCCCATCATTGAAGACTACCATGGTGGCTTCAAGAAGACTGACAAGCATCCACCAAAAGACTTTGGAGACGTCGATAGCCTTGGCAACCTTGACCCAGCTGTTAGTATCGAGTTAGATTGTAGTCTAGATGCAATGAAAAGCACAGTATTTATTATAACATACAAGATTAAGATTAATATAGCAAATATTATTGCAAATTTATTTCTATTCGGTAATAACTATAAAACTATAATTATAATAAATTCATACTCGTTCAGTAGTAGTGGAAGAATGATTCCTAGGCTACTTCTAAGATAACCATTCCTCTCAAGAATTTAATAAATATAAAGTATTGATTAATCCTTTATTCTTCCCAGGGTGAGTTCATCGTCTCCACCCGTGTAAGATGCGGCCGTTCTCTGGAAGGCTATCCATTCAACCCCTGCCTGACTGAAGCTCAGTACAAAGAAATGGAAGAGAAAGTCTCTAGCACTCTGTCTGGCTTAGAGGGTGAACTCAAGGGAACTTTCTATCCTCTAACTGGTATGAGCAAAGAAGTTCAGCAGAAACTGATCGACGACCACTTCCTGTTCAAGGAGGGTGATCGCTTCTTGCAAGCTGCCAATGCTTGCCGCTTCTGGCCCACTGGCCGTGGTATCTACCACAACGATGCCAAGACCTTCTTGGTCTGGTGCAACGAGGAAGATCATCTCCGTATCATTTCCATGCAGATGGGCGGTGATCTTGGACAGGTACAAAAAATAATTAAATAAGTATGATTAAACAAATATCCGCAATCTAATGACTATATCAATGATCGTAGGAACAAAAAAGTCTATAGCCTTTCAAGTTAAGTAATTAACATTCTTTTCCTTGAAGGTCTACCGTCGTCTGGTGAGCGCCGTGAACGAGATCGAAAAACGACTTCCTTTCTCCCACCACGACCGTCTTGGTTTCTTGACCTTCTGCCCTACCAACTTAGGTACTACTGTCCGTGCCTCTGTACACATCAAACTGCCTAAATTGGCCGCTAACAGGGAGAAGCTTGAAGAAATTGCTGGAAAGTTCAATCTCCAGGTCCGTGGTACTCGCGGAGAGCACACCGAGGCCGAGGGTGGTATCTACGACATTTCCAACAAACGACGTCTCGGTCTGACCGAGTATCAGGCTGTGAAGGAGATGCACGATGGAATCGCCGAGCTGATCAAGCTCGAGAAAGAACTTTAAACAGCGCGCCAGAAAAAAGCAACCACGCGATCATTTCCCTCTTTTATTCGCCCTTTAGACGTTCTTGATACATCGAGGATCTCCTTTCCTTCGGAAAACGAAAACGAAATTCAAACATCTTTAAGAAATTTCCATACTGTTTCCCGCATAAACTGAAAGAAACGCGTATATCGAAGAGAAAGATAAAAATGTATTATAGTTTGTTCACGTTTTCAAACGTGAGGAAGGAAATTAAAGAATAATAGGAGGATATCCTAAAAGAAGAAACAATTTCTAAAAGACAATGGGGCATTTCTGGGATTTCTGATCCACGCTTTTTGTCACGTGGTATAATAATGGTGGTATAATATGGTTTTGGTCCTCGATGTGCTAAGATCCTCTTCACGCAGCTATAAAGCGCGTTCTTAGAGTTCCAAACGGAGACGATGTAAGCGTCGTTCGCGATAAAAATTGATTCTATAAAACTCTAGCTAGCCTAGTCAAAATCTAAAGATCGAATCTTAAATATCCTAAATTTTTGAAAAAATATCTAGAATTGTCGTGAACGGTGAACTTTTGCACGTCTCTACGGTCTCCACCTCCCTCTTTACACACGCGATATGATTACTATTATTATTATTAATTAATATTATTACCGTTATATTATTATTATTATTATTATTATTATTATATTATTGTCTCTTACGTTGACTCAAGTTCCTTTGTATCAATCCGTACGAACAAAAAGAAAATGGAAAAGAGAAGAAAAAGCTTGTATTATAAGTTCTATATAATACGCATTATATTATATCTTTAACAGTATTTTAATTTTATTTCACCCTGTTTTCTTCTTTCTTTTTTTTCTAAGGACATGTAATATCCAGCATGTAGAAAAAATACACGCAGTATTCTTTCATTTTCTCTATCATTCCTTTCTTCGTTTTGCCTCGAACCTTTTGCTTTTCTCTTTCTACCACTATGAACCGGAAGTATCGTTGTATCTGCACCATGTTGTCTCGCGATGGAAATAATTCAACATTTGTAATAATGTCTAATGACGAGGAAAAAAAACAAGATGTATCGTTATGTACGACGTTTACATTGATCGAAAACAACAAACGGGTCTCGAGACCTTTTGCTTAACACGTTGAGGACGCCCTGGATTTTTGTACGGTGTTCCATACGAGAAATCGATCCTTTTTGACCCTATTTTCGACGAAATAAGTCGCGTCGTTTGATATCAATATAAAAGACGAATTTGTATGGATGAAAAAAAAGCAAGAAACGTTTTGTCGAGAGTATTACAATATCTGGATTTAATTATATAATTCTACATCTGAACTGCCGCCATTTTGAGAACTGTCAAAACTCTTTTGAAAGTATTGGCTTTAACAACCTTTTATGTTTTAAAATTAATATTATCTCATCTTTCGCCAAAAGTGGAAGAATTTACGCTCAATCATTGCGACAGTTTAGTGTGCGTATAAATTTTATTATCTTTCTTTCTATAAAAACTGCGAAAAATAATAAGAGAAGATTCTCGAGCGTTAAAAAAACTGGAAGATATGACAAAGAAGTGTGAAGTCTCCATTTTGAAACCTAAATTTAGCGCGTGAATCCGGTCCTTGATGTGTTAAAAAAACGCAACGAGTGCAATATCTGCAGCATCTCGGTGGCCGTTTTCTAACGTGTGTAGGAAAGGATGTTACACACATATTGTTTTTCCATTCTCATTTTTTACTAAAACCAAGAACATCTGCGACAAATATAGCATACTATGTGCTGCAGCTGAGGCGGTAACAGCTCCACTATCAGATGTATGAAGATGTGAATTTAAAACACGAATAAAGAACATACACAATAATTCTCCTTCTTTATTTAACTTGATTCCTTCTGATATCTTTAAATGACAATTAGGTGATCTTTTAATCATACAACAGAATTAAGTCTTTTATCAAAAAGATTAACATTATTTATGATGAGTAATTACATTTGTCTGATAAATATTAAGGCAGTTCAAATATTTAATGCCCTTACATATACAAATGCACAAAAATATAAAAAGAGTATATATAACCCGCAATTATAAAAACTTATGTATATACAGTGTTTCCGAAATAGTAGTATAAACAGAAAGCAGGTGATTCCTTATGTAGAACTAAATCGGAAATATGATAATAAATAATATGATAATGAATAATTAAAATATTTTCGTATAGAGCTCCGTCTTCGAGAAAATCGAGTTTGAATATTCATTAATGCGGGGTTATCCAATTAAAAATATGAAATGTGAGATATAGGAATTAACATATTGTCATCAGTCCATGCTTCTTTAATTCGCCAAGGAAGTACATAATATCTATCTGTGATACAAAGACATTTTCAATAATTTATAAACTATTAAATTAAATAAGTCATTAAAAGTAATTATATTAGTTACAATTATACTAAATCCCGATTGATATTCATAAAAATGAGTAAAAGTAACGGCAACTGACCAGATTGAGTGAAATAGGCAAATATGAACAAATTTCATTCTATATTTTCAACTTACTTTTACATGAGGAATCAACTCCTTTCTGGTTATATCATAATTTCAAAAATACCCTGTATAATATTTGTATACTGTGTACATATATTTGCATCAAAGTAAATTAAAAACTTATAACCTAATAATTCGTGTTCGTGTTATATTAGAAATATTGCGAAAATCTTGTAATAAAAGTCGTAAAACGTATTTGTTCGAAAACTTCTGAACATACCCTTTATAGGAAGATGAGCAATATATATACACATATAAAAATATACGATAAATTCGTTCCAACATTGAATACAGAAATAGCAATGATGCTGATAGCTTAATAGTACTAGTACATCATATTTGTTAACAGTATTACACGTATTCATTAATAATTTGATATAAAAAATATGAGAAATTTTAAGCTGAGAAAGTTCAGGTAAAGTTGACAGCTTTCAACAACAGTGATTCTTCATTGCAAGCTGTTTACCTTATATTATAATAGAGCGCAACAATAAACTATTCATTTCAGATCAGTAAATATTCCTTTAAGCATTTTACAAATTCTATATAGAGTTCCTTTTGGTGCTTCCTTCGAAATACATGAAATCCTAAAACAGAAATATTTGTAAAATCGATAAATTTATTGATATTAATATATGTACAAATCTGTCTATATGATAACTTACAATGAGAATACAGGCACCGAGTAAAACAGCTTTAATTTTAACATCTAAATCCACAGGAAAATGTAGGCTGAAATTATCAGCGTCTGTAAAAATTTCTGTAGTAAAACCACTCCATTTCTTTTTAATTTCTCCAACTCTATGTAGCCCATCAGCAGACTTTATCTGAGGGAAAGGAGAAAAGAGTTATGTAAATACTAGTTAAATGATCTTTAAAAAGATGTTCTGTAACTATTATTACAATTAATATATACTACAATTAATGTTCTACCTTATATGTCGCGTTTCCGCAAAATCTAAAGTATGGTCCCGTAATCTTTAAAACTGTTTCCCCAGATGCATCGCGAATAGAAAACGAAGGCCTAAAAATATGGCAATCTTCTATTACAGAGCCGAGAAGCATTTCTCCAGAATACACCTCTAGCATCTGAAAATAAATTCAAATTCAAATGCAAATTAAATTAAATTAAATTTAATTAAATAATTTAAATATATAACCTTTTAGGAAAAAGAATGGCGGTAATTTCGAAATTCAAAACAACTATGAGGAATGATTGAAGGAAGGGAATAAATCTGATTCTAGTTTTAATATTTAAATACGTCCAATATCGTTTTGCTAAATATTCATACGTTGCTATTAATAAATCTGAATCAAAGAATTCACGAGTATAAAGAATGTGAAAAAAGGTTTGGTCAGCATGCTGACTGTTTCTATCTTTTACAAGGTTGCGCAAGGTAGATGCACAGAAATCGGCATAGCGTGCTTGCTCTATGCATAATTCAAACGTGTTTCTTTTTAATCATAAATGAAAGCTACAAAATAACATTCGCGATAACTAATGGAATAATTTAAAAATAAAGTATTACAATTAACCACGTTATGCTCGTTATATCCAAAACATTAGTTCTTTCAAATTTACAAATAGTAATTTTGAAAATATAAAAAAGTATCACAAAATTAGTATGTTTCAACACGTTGGCAGGCATGGTCATCAGTGATGCACGTTACCAGATTTTTTAAACGATTGGAATAAGATAAATTTCATGGACTTAACAAATTTTCAATAATGTGAACGACTTACATAACATTGCCAGAAAAAAATGCGCAAATACAATATACTAATATTTTGCACAAATTAAATATTACAGTTTAGTATATTTTACTCTATTGCAGCTCCCAAAGTAAAATATACAAAATTTGCTTGTCAGTACAATGTGTTAATATAAAAATATCTTTCTTTATAAATCAGAATGGATGAAGTGACAGATGTTTGAACCCCTGTAAAAATATTTGTTATTATGTATTAGAAGTTATCCGTTCGACTTTCTTCTGTAACGACTGTGCGTTCGTGGAGTATTTGTATTAAAGGGTTCTATTTACAGGAGCTCTTCTACGGGGATCGAGTGAGTGAGGTTCTTCACTAGAGGCCGAAACAACGTATCCAAAAGCGGCTTCAACGAGCGGTACTGGTCAAAGAGTATCGATCGTGACCGGCTTTTCTAATGTGCCGAATAACTTTTCGTCAAAGGTAATCGTCACAGATGGTGCGCACGTGCGAAGAAAGTTTGCGCGTTGTGTGCACAGCATGTTGGAGAAGAAATTCAGACGTACGTTTTGCAAACCGTATCTACTGCTCGCTATAAATTACAGTAACGCACTTGCCAGACGTGTCCTTCGTTAACTGATTGGCTAACTCATGACGAAGCTTGTATAATATATCGTCACGGTGTATTATTTCAAAGAAACATGTGGAATGAATATATCCTGCATTGCATATGGTAGTATTAAAATAGAATTGTTTACTATGAATTCCTGCTAAACATTTAAATACTAAGTTTAAGATAAATATGTAGATGTAGATATTTGTTGTCTATTCATACTTTATAGTAAATATAGTAACACACATTCGTTACCATCCATTTCGTATATCGTATTCCTTTTTGTGTTATAACTCTTTTGTATCATAATAATACTTCCAATGACATATGCTATATCGCAATCTTTGCTTATTCTGATCTTTAGAATATACTGACAACGTATGGCCGGAAAAAAACTAGGACATTCTGTATATTTCCAGTAGGCGACCGAAAGGGTATATGTCAGAATGATTAGCTTTGCAGAGAAGTATTTATAATACTTAAAGTTATTTAAGATCAGGTATCAAATTTTAGATATAATATTAACATCTCAAATAAAAAAAATGAAAAAGAAATGGAATTGAATTGCATTATTGGAACCAAAGGCAAGAAAAATAATGTAGAATATATCAGGGTATCCTGTTTTGACCAAAATTTGACAATATTCTGCCTGCCAATCATATCACCATATAGATACGTATACAAGTGCACATTTTCTATTCTATTTATCCGTATGATTACTCATTGTACGTATTCAATCGTATTCTCAGATTGATATCAAAGGATGAAATACCTGCATGCAACAAAAGCAACAGCAACCTGAACACCTGCAGGGTCGAACCATACGTAGGACTTCCCTGTGATTGGTGTCGTCCACGTGTAATACACAATTACGTAGAGTACCCAGGCACAGACGCGCGCATATATTTGACTCTTCCATGATATAAAACAGTGGCTGGCCATTAGTATTCGTTACAAAGTATTTGTTCTCAGTCTCCCATCCAACAACAACTGTAATTATTTAATTAGTTCATTGACAAATTGACAACTGTTACAACGGACATTTGTATTGTTTAGTAGAGAGATACAGCATGTTGTGTTTCGAACGATACAATACTAACCTTCCAATAGTTCAAGTTGTTGCCGTATGTACAGACGATCAAGGACTATAAGGTATTCCAAGCCGGGTGGACAAGTCGTATTCCGCGGTGACCAACCATCTAAAATGAAAGATTTATTAAAATTTAAGTTACCTCTTTTTTTTATGTTTTCTTCTAATTATAGGCCATTTTTTAATATATTAAAAAAAAATTGATTTAATCCAATTTAACTATACATCGTTTGAATCATTTTCGATTCAATTGTCCTTTTTTTTAATCGTTAAAAAATTCTTAAGTTTTTAGGAGAATACAAATATATTATATTTATATTTATTATAACAAGAAATAGATATATTATATAATTTCTTGTCTCCTCTTTTACGACAAAGTTTTCCATAACAATATTTATAAAAAGTAACAGTTATAAAAAAATGTCTAAGCAAAGTATTTATAGAAAATATCGATTATAAAAGATATTTATAAAAATATATAAAGACTAAAATACTAATTTCCTATTCCTTTAGACGTGAACAAGAACGCGACGTTGAAATGCGAAGACTGTGGCAGGGTTAATTTAAATTGTAACTTCAATTTAAAAACAAAATGATCGTTAGTCTCAGTCGATCTGTAACCATCAAATTTTCAAATTTATTTCTATCGGGTGAAGGATCTCCATAAATTTAATTTCAGGCCATTAAATCAGCAGTCCAAGCGTGTAATAGAATCACCTCTTTTCCTCATCCGTAAGGAATCTGGTATAGCCCTTCTTCTTTGATCTATATCTCTTTAACGTGTTTCTAACCAAAGCACGAAGCCGTTTTCGAATCTGTTGTATCTTTCCCTTCCAGGAAGTTTCAATATATTCCGACTCCATCACTCACACACTTTTTCCACAACCAAAATCTTCACCTTTTGCTTTTCATAATTGTAATAAACATTTCTAACTTGCTTATTAATATTACTATTAATTATTAATATTACTATTAATATTAATATGTACTATTTTCTAGTGATCATTCCTTAACTCTTTCTCATTTTCTAACAAGCGTTTGTATAAATAAAAAATGCATTTCACAGACAAAATTCCCACTCTTATTTTTTTTTAGAATTATAAACAATAATTTAAGATTGTTTATTAGTCTCAGCAAAAATTGTTTACTTATACAGTCAGTGTATACTATTTTCGAATAATTTTCTATTTTTTCCGCATTTTGAAACGTTCGAATGAATGGACACGTATTTGACGAATTTATGCGATACGTGAAACCGCGTTACGGAATACCGAAACTTTGGCAGCACTCAATATACTAATGTCGGCTATTTTCTCAAGTTTCCTCTGCTCAGCAAAATGATAAAACTTATGTACTTTCCTTAAGATAGTTTTAGTTAGAACGGTTTGCTTTTTCACGTTATCTTTCTAGATAAAGAAAACAATAAATGCTCCCCCTGAGTTAAAACTTTTCCAACTGTTTAATATAGTATCTTAAAATAATCCCAATCTTTTCCCTATACTCTATTTATTTTTCCGCATTTCTTTATCTTCCATGGATTATTCCATATATTATTTACCTTCTTAAGATAATTCTGTTTATATACATGTTTTATCCCTAGATTGTTTTTCAAATTTTATGTGATTTTTTGCACAAAGTGTTTCTTCCAAGTACAATTATAAACTGAGTTCTTTAAATAACCTTTTTATTGTCTTGTAAAATAAATGCGATTGGAAATTTTAATTATGCCAAAACTCTGAGAAAGTATTACAATAGAAGCGTCGCGTTAGAGAAGGGAACAGCAAAATTGAAGGTGTTTATAGCGCCACGAAGTGAAATTTTATGCAACATAATTATCCAGCCCTTCGTCGGTAGCAGATTGTCAATCCGACGACACATTTCCGACTCGTTGTTTCATAAATTAGCCAGAATATTCCTTAACCTCTGCGTACCATAAATTACCCATGAATCACCTTAGCACACAACCATAATACACAACTGCCATTTTACTACTCGACCATCACGAGAATCAAAGATCGTTTCGAAAGTTTCGTTTAGATAAAATAATTTTTCTTTTATCGAGAATCACAAAACCACATGTTATTGAAAATTGTTTATGGCAGAAATAACTGTAAGGAATTAATGAGTTCAAAAGAAATGTTAATTTTTAACATCTTCAATTACTAACTCCATCATTAATAGTTTATTCATTTTTGTAATAGTCTTATTTCTTAGTGACTATCTGCTCGATGAAACTGCTCGAAGGACATAAAGAAGTGGCAAGTCAGTGATAAACAGATTGAAAATATTTGTACATTTCAGAGAAAATGAAATATGCAAAAATGTAAAAGTATATGGAAAGTATGTAATATTCTAAAAATATACAAAATATTCAAAGTAAAATACTCATTGCTATATTTCAATATTTGAGATTTTGAATTTCTATATGTATGTTTCGCTTCTTTAATTGAACTTAAGTATTAATTTACATTTTGCATAATGATCCACAGTGCAGCGATAAATAAAAGTATCGCGTTACACGCAAAGTAAAAGAAAGAATCGCAAAGAAGTACAATAATAGAAAAGTAAGTATACGAAGTGCTTGCAATAGTCACATAGCAACTCTGATTGTAATTATATATAAATTTGTACATTCATCCATAACCAGATATTATAAATCAACTCTGGTCATTAATTATTTACTATAATATCACTGTGATAACATTTCACTAATGAATATGTTTCTTTTTCACGATTCTTATTAAACGCTTATCACTGATAACACTTATAATTAGTAGCTGGTCAATATTTAACACTTATAAGTAACTGCTCTACCGGTATTTACGTAATATGTTTTTTTTTGTTGATCACAAATAATATTAACTGATTTAAAGTAGCGACACGCACGATCTATAGATGAACCATATTAATTGATTTACGTTGTACCTTTTTTTAGAAAGATTTAGGAATCAATCAAGATCACAAATAGTATTTACTAGCGATAAGAGAACGATGCGAGCGAAAACACGAAACTGGATGTCACTTATCCTGCATACGTGACGCTTCCATCAACGAAGACGACTATTATCTACTTACTGATCGTCACTCGGCAAACAGCGGCTGTATCGTGCTTCGTTTACGAACCTCTCTTCTCTTACTATATGTATGTACCCAGATAATATTAGTGAGTGATAAATTCAAAGTCGAGTTACTACCTGAACCTGGTGAAGAAGCTTTGCAAGTATTTAAAAAGCTACAGGATTGTTATGAAAGGATTATATTTTATAGTATTACTCTAAAGTTAATCTTTAATTAAAACATAATATAACGTTTATATATTGTATATTTAATTTTATGAATATGGATCAGTAATATAGATCATGAGTATAGATCGTTCTATCTATTTGTTCAAATGATATGTAATCCAAATGTACGAAGAATATGACATTAGACTTCGGTATTTATAGTTAGTTAAAAAGGTTTTATAATTTACTTCTGTATTGATGTATTATTACTTGTGTATTAATTATTTCTTGATAATTCATATATTCGAATTAACGTTTTAATATTTCTGATTAATATAAGTACGGTTTGTGCCAACAAGTCTTTTATCGAAGACATTCTACATAAAAAATAATCTTGACGGAATCTGATAAGACGCGAATATCTCAAGGGTGCTTTAATCAAGAATTTTATATCTACCTCGTCAACAATTTTATATTATCCCGAGTAATCGTTTGAAATTTTCGAGCAGAGAAAATTTTTGTTAAATAACGGAAACCTATAGAAATATATGTTAAACATTTACAAATAGGTAACCATATTTATAGATACAGGAACTAGAAAAATAAATTTTAAATAATTTTACCTTGTGGCATCATTGATTGTGGTGCTTCAGGTCCTGGCATTGATATCCCATACGGTGGTGGTGCAGGTCGTGATATCCCAGGTGCCATCCTGGATCGTGGTATCCTGGGTGCCATCCCGGGTTGTGGTATCCCAGGTGCCATCCCAGGTTGTGGTATCCCAGATGCCATCCCGGGTTGTGATATCCCAGATGCCATCCCGGGTTGTGATATCCCAGGTGCTATCCCGGATCGTGGTATCCCAGGTGCCATCCCGGGTTGTGGTATCCCAGATGTCATCCCGGATTGTGGTATCCCAGATGTCATCCCGGGTTGTGGTATCCCAG
>NT_177693.1:105584-195790 GCF_000188095.3 Bombus impatiens
TGCCATCCCGGGTTGTGGTATCCCAGGTGCCATCCCAGGTTGTGGTATCCCAGATGCCATCCCGGGTTGTGATATCCCAGGTGCCGTCCCGGGTTGTGGCATCTCAGGTGCCATCCCGGGTTGTGGTATCCCAGATGTCATCCCGGATTGTGGTATCCCAGATGTCATCCCGGGTTGTGGTATCCCAGATGTCATCCCGGGTTGTGGTATCCCAGGTACTATCCCGGGTTGTGGGATTCCAGGTTGAGGTATTGAAAATGCATCAGGTAATGGTGCAGTAGCAAAAATCGGCATTTTTTTGTTTAAATAAATTACTTTCTTAAAATCCACGACAAGATAAAACTTCTTAAACTCCTATCTTTCCTGAAACTAAAAAGAAAATCATGATTAAAAATCAATCTTAATCAAAAATCAATTAAAATTAAAATTAAAATCAATTAAATCAAAAATCAAGCTCAATATCTAATTTTATCATTTTAGTAAAGAAGCTGCAAACATACAATTCGAATTCTTTTAAAATTTAGTAACATATGTATGTATATGGTATTCTTAGTATGTAAGTAATTTTATTACATGCATACAAAAATACGCATGTGCATGTGTATTTTGTGAAGAACTTACTGTATGTATTATACAAACATTAAGTGATATAATTCTATGTAAGAAGGTAACAATCAAAGCATTTCTCTTCGCTTTGTTTACTTTTTGTTTCGGTATCTAGGTTATGTTTGTGTATATCCCCTAGTCGGTAATGCTGTTCGTATAACGACCTTTCTTATCAACAGAGCGGTTGCACTGAGTATAGTTACGAAAAAGATCGTGCGGTGACGAAACTCTAATCGTATAATACTGTTTATGTTATTGAAATTGTCAGGTCATTGTCCGCTCGTAAAGGTCGTTGTAACTTATGGGAGGATATGAACTGTATGAACTATAGTCGATAAATTTCCATTCTTTCATTGATAACAATCCTTTGTCTCTCGATATGTCTATGATCGATAAATTACACGGATATTGCTGGTCAGATTCCAATTCAATCATAGTATAAACTATACTATTACAAATTCAATTAGCATATAGTTGCATGATAGTAGCATTTGTTTTTATCTTTTCATTATCATTATCCATACATCAATTAAACATTATTCATCACGTTTTCATTGTTTTGCATACTGATTTATAGTTATCTCAAGAATTATTAAGGGTAACAGCAAAATTCTTTTTTGGTGTCTCAGTTCAAAAACATCCTTAAGAGTATCCTATGAAAGATTCCAATAAATCGTAGAACGATTACGCAAAAAAAAAAAATTTGTTATTGGCTTTAACAATTTCCAAGATTATATTTTGTAACTTCATTACTAGACTGCGGATGTTTGCATTTTTGGGAAATTTAATTTTCAAGATTTCTGTAAATTTCCAAAAATCTACAAAATACATATAATATATACAAGAATGTGGAAGACATCCAAAGTAGAATATATGTCGGAGAAGCGTCAGGAATAAGGTTGTGGGCGTTTGATAAATCTTCGTTGGAATTGGCCATCGTTGTGGTATAACAAAGGTACGGTTTGTTAACACAAGTATGGATATTACCGACTCGACAATCAACCGCGGCGGTTGGGCGCTCGCGACACTAGTGACATTGGTCTTATGCTCGATAACGAATCCGCGGTCAACGGAATGATAGATATACTTGCTCACAAAATCTAACTCAAACGTGTAATACTCACAGATCGTAAGGCGCTAGTCTCTTCGTCGATGAGATCGCAAGAAGAAATGACCCTTCGTTCCAATGATGACACAGAGGAAAACAGTGATGGGGTGTGTCTAAGGACACGAGATCATCGGATTCGTCGAGTATAGCCCTCGTTCAGGAAGTAAGGGAAATTGACGTTGCTGTCAATTGGTTAATTTGGGACAAAGACTGTCTGTCCGTTTGAAGAACTTTAATTAACAAAAACCTAGGTTTTTGCAGGTCTGCAGGTAGGTAGATGCATCAATAGCTGGTACTCATTTTGTCCGAAGGAAGCGACATATATGTTGGAGATGAAAAAACATCGGGATTTCCTATCCGAAATGTTCGGAAAATCCCCAATACCCCAGTACAGACTTTTACTATAGCTACACCTGAGTAATAAAAATAAGAAATAGTTCTAATGTTCTAATCTGGCTTTATGATGATGGGTTCGGGCTCGAAGTGATATAGTGGGTCACTAGACATAGCCACGGTCACGGGAGGGACGGGAGGGATTAAAAACAAAGATTGACCCGAGAAGTGAGGACAGGAATATGTAAGGGCAGTTTCATTTGGATTACGAGTTAATTAATTAGTTAGATAATTAGTTAGTTAATTAGTTAGTTCATTAGTTAGTTAGTTAGTTAGTTAGTTAGTGAGTGAGTGAGTTAGTAAGTGAGTGAGTTAGTTAGTCGTTGGACGAATTGCTGATTGAGTTGGTATTCATCATCCCGTGGACCGTGGATTCGTTATCGAACCTGAATTCGTTATCACCATCATCTCGACCATCCTATCGCCATTACTCATAGCCTCTTATAGTGTCCACATTTGTACCGATAAATATTAGCTACATCCGCGACGGTAAAGCAAGTAAAGGTTCATCGAACGCCCAAAAATTCTAACCTGTCTCCGACATATATATTATGACATTCAATGGACAAAACAAATTTTCATATAGACTCTATTTCTTTAACCAGGTTTATAAAAATATAAAATCGTACAAACATCCGCTATCTATCGTTATATATAAAACACACTGTATATTTTTCTAAGGACTCTATATTTCCACTTTTATTCGCTCTATTTAGGTTATGTACATACATTTTTACGGTTATAATATATTTAATATGGGATAAATTAAAATTCTTGTGAGTTCTTGTGTCTTATTAAATTATAATGTAACACGATATAATTTAAAAAAGAAAAAGAAAAGGAAAAAATAGTTGGTAAAATAAACATGCAGCAAAATAGGCAGGAAAGTGTAGTGCGAATTGAAAAGAAAAATAACACCTTAATCTAGTTTCAACCTCATTGAATGCGCTACTTTTTAATAGCCTTGAATTAGATTTCATGAGACCTAATCGACGGTTTCCTCGTTTGTTACGAACAACCTCGATAACTTTTCGTTCGTACGATCTTTTTTCAATGCGCGCGCTCGTAACACGCACTGATTACGCTTTTCACGGTGAACGAACGACAAATTATACGAATTAGCGTTACACGATCGGAGCGAACCACATTTCGGTGATGCTCCAATTAATGACACTGAAAATCATCGATAAGCGTGGCGATAAGTGCACGTGCGTTTCAAGAACCATGTGCATTGTTCTGTATATTCAACGATAGCTGATTCGATGATATTTCCAAATAAATCATTTACTTGCTCGTACAATTATCAATTCTAGCTTACATTCTGTTTATTTATTATATTACCAAGCACCGACATTCGTAACATGTTTATATTGTATAAAAATGTGTAACATGTGTTATTATATATTTGTACAGATTTCTAATAAAGTATAATTTATTATTTTGCAAATAAAACCTACCTATGATATATTTGAAATTATTAAAATATGACTGCAGTATAATTATTTTTATCAAATTATTATATTATTTTTATTTAGATATTAAATAATTCCTAAAAAAAAAGAAATGAAAATTCTTCTACTGAAGATAAAAATTAACTAAACTATAATTCTTCTAATACGCAGAAGGATGGGACTTTTCAAAAGATTAATGAGTATTAACCTTTAGTAACTAATTATCACCATTCGTCACCAAATACTACGTAAAGTGATGCATTGTTCAGTTATGTACACTTTCATCGGATGATGTCATCGTGTCTCACATGTGTCTGCGTTCGCATACCACAAGGTCGTTAGTGCTTGACTATAGGAATGACGTATATCTACATGGGGATACACCAGTACAAAAGAAACGGGAGGTCTCTGTAAACCGCAAGATACGGTAGCAACATGCGCTTCCGGTTTTTCAGAAAAGTATTAGCTACGCCCTTTAACGATGAAAAACGAAATATGAACTTACTTGTAGTTTCTCGTTATCTCTTTCTTTTTCTTGTTCTCCCTGTTTCTCCCTCCCTAACCCTATCTTTCTTTTTTTTCAACACTATGCAAAAGAAAGGGAAATATTCAATAAAAACATACAAAGCAACAAGCTCAATAGAAATCGAATTTTCTTGTCACGCACATCTCTTTAGATGTTTTTTTTATTGATCTATTTTAGGAATATCGTATTTATGCGGTGTTTTCATGTAAGTGAGAAACTCTGTATAAACGAATAGACAACGCTTATTTTTCTATTGCTCAATGACGCAATACGATTGACTTTGCGAAAAAAGCAATTAAAATTGCAAATACCATCAACGAAAAGTGGTTCGTGTTCTATGAATCATTTAACAAACCCGGTATAACGTTGTACCTTTATTTAACCACTAAAAAAAGAAGTGTGCAATTCCGATGACTTTTAATAAACAATCAAATTTATGCTAATACAAATTATTATTACTGTTGTTATTTGCGTTTATTGTAACGGGGATTAAAACTTAGTACAATCTTTGCTTACAAATATGTACGTTTAATACAACTTTGATTGCTTTTCAATTTATTACATATATATGTATTACTATAATAACTATGATTATAAGTTAATATAAATAATGATTATTCCAATTCTCATCTTAGAACAAAAAATTTTGTTATTATAAAATTTATTGGAAACCAAAAATAAACAAAAAACAAAATTTTACAGAATGATTTGTGATATTAATAAAACTCACTGATGAATGCTTGGGAGTTCGTGGCTTTTGAGATCGTGGATAGTGCTGTCTGGAAGATAAGAGAATGACACTTGCATCCGGTAAAGGGAGTTTCCGTGATTCCTCTCTTACTATTTTCCTCGGGTGTACGATTATACACAAAGAAAGAGCGAACAGTCAGTCCCCTCATCGAGCGCTCCGATTCGTTACGACTTTTCCGACCCGATCGGTATTCACCAATCGTAGAACAGTGCGATCAAGTAAAAAGGAGCCATGCCGGAAAATTTGGAAACAGGTCTTAAAGCACAATTTTTCAGTCCCTTACGAGATAAGTTTTGGAAAGATATATATTGAGTAGACGTAAACTAGTTATAGGTTGAAAGCAGATAGAGGCAGTTCAGGCAGTGGTCCGATGTTCGGCGCAGGAGGTACGAAAAGAAAATCCAAGTGTGATAAGATGGCGTCACGCACGTCAGATCTAGGGAAGAAGTGAGGGGTAGAGGAAAGACAGGAAGGAGGCAGGCCAGGCGAACGTCGCCAGGGGACTGCGGTGTGTGACAGAGAGTGTGAATACGGGTGCTGTCATGTCTTCTTCGGACCTTAAGAACGGCTACGTTTCGATCACGGTAAAATCTTGTGCACGATTCATCGTTTAATAATATCATCAATGCCTTTGTCCGGCAATAAGAATCGTTCTAGTTCTAACGCGATCGTCTCAACGATACGAAGAAGACAGAGTTAATATAGCGGCAGTCAATTTTTGTAGTGTTCGAGAAAGAACAAACGTGCAACGATAATCGGCTAAAAGGTACTCGAGAGAGAGAGAACCTTCCTCTCGGTCCTGGACACGTCGAGGAGGAGGAGGAGACGGAGGAGACGGAGGCGAACTGCCAAAGAGATGCGCGAGTTCAAGGTAGTCGTCCTCGGCTCGGGCGGGGTAGGCAAGAGTGCACTTACTGTGCAATTTGTTTCGGGATGTTTTATGGAGAAGTATGATCCGACGATCGAGGACTTTTATCGAAAGGAGATCGAAGTGGACAACTCGCCGTGTGTACTCGAGATCCTCGATACCGCCGGTACCGAGCAGTTCGCGAGTATGCGCGATCTATACATAAAGAACGGCCAAGGATTCGTCGTAGTTTATAGTCTGACGAATCATCAAACTTTCCAAGATATCAAGGCGATGAAGGAATTGATAACGCGCGTTAAAGGTACCGAAAGAGTACCTGTATTACTCGTTGCGAACAAGCTTGATCTCGAGCATCAACGCGAAGTGGATACCGCCGAGGGTAACGCTCTGGCGCAACTCTGGGGTTGCCCATTCGTCGAAGCATCTGCAAAGCATCGCACGAATGTGAACGACGTGTTTGCGGAGATTGTACGCGAGATGAACGTCAGCCCTGAGAAAGAGAAGAAAAGCTACTGTTGTTGCAGCATCCTCTAATAATTAATCAAAATCCTGAACCGTGGGCTAATTGAGCCATGTTAGGTGAAGGAAATGCATATAGTGGCTGGATCGCGGTACACTTGGTGAAAATTTCATTCATCCAGTGGCTACGCTCTCTCTCTTAGGCTCAATGTTGGGCTTGTGCTGTGAATTCGCCAATCTGTAAGACTAATATTATGATTGTAATGCCTGGATTTTTGTGAATTCAAAATACGTCAAAGACTCATGCCGTCTCTCTTGGTTCTTTTTCTATTGGAAAATCATAGCCTGCTATTTGGCTGGCTGTTAAATATTTTAATATACATGGATAGTATTATGTGTAATATTATTGTAATATATAATAGTAGATATAAGTGGGCAATGAAAGAGGTAACTCCGTCAGCAAAGGACCAATACTCGAGAGAGAAAGAATGAGAAAAGGGAATAGCAATTGGAATAGGAAAGGACACAGATACCATCGAGGGTGATAACAGAACTGCCCTGCAGTGGTTGTTACTTGTTAACAGCAAAACCAAACTCGATACGTCTAGCTTTCTGCTCAATCTAAAAGATACACCCGTTGCGTATTTGTTCCAGTCCATGAACCTCTATTACTCGCAGGTTAGATTAACAAAGCATTCAAACTATTTGCAGATATTGAAGGAATCACTGTGATGGTCAGCCATTTGAAATATTAAAAAGAATTGGAAACATTAGAATAAATGTTGTTTACAATGTACAGTCAAGAATTGGAAAGAAGATAGGTTGTTTTAGATACATTGTGCAATGATTTCCATTAATGATATGTTACCTATGCTCAATGTCAGAGGCTGCAGTACATTATATAGATGGCTTGAATGGTGTGTCGTTAATGGTACTGGTATTGATTGTACAGTTCCAATATTAGAAATACATTTTATTGAGGTGAACATGATGGAGTATTGAGAATGGTCACTAATGAATAGAATTTTATATTTAAGACCAAAATACAAATATCAAAAAGATTTCATAGTATACCAGATATTGTGTGTATTCTTATTTCAATAAGAATTACCTTGATCAGAATAAAAACTGAAAGCGTAACACCCAGTGCTTTAATCGATCAAAGCACGAAATGAAAAGGAACAAAAGAAAAGAAGAGGAAAGAAAATTGCAGTAATATTACAGAAGGACAGTAGTGCATAACATCAATCGTAAACATAATTATAGGATTTACATGGTAAAGTGTGTACGATAGAAACAAAAATACAAGATCTTTATACAATTCCAAAAAGTTTTATGGCCAATTTGAAACAAAAGAAACCAGCAAGAGGAGAGAGGTGAGACTTTGAAATGTTTTTTCACGAAGGCTTGCTGGTACATTGATCCCTTCAACTGCAAAATACGTATGTGGTACTCATAATAATCAATATATCCATTGCTTTGTACGAACAAAAAATCTCCTTTCGAAACTGATTATCATTGAGTTTGTGAATGTAAACAGATAGATGTAACAAAAAAGAAAAAAAAAAGAAGCAATGGACTCCCTTATAAGTAGTAGTAGGTCGTGTGTAATTTTTCTCGTGTGATCAAAAAAAAAATCATATTATCCGATGTTAAATACCGCTTTTATACCATAACAGTCATTACATTAGCTCGATACATTATTATTTAATGCCACCATCGAAGTCATTAATTTCCGTGTGATCACTGCATAACGTACCTTAGTAAAAAAAAAATGAGGGTTGTTCAATTTGATTATCTTCTCTTTTTTTCTTTTTTACAAATTTTAATGGGAGGATATTAATATCCTGATTTTATAAAAACAAAAGAAAATGTGAATTTATAGTTTGTATAATATCTACTTGTTCGTCTCAATTAACTGTCTTTCCGATCGATTACGAATGTTGAATTGTACACGACCGACAGCGCTTCCCGTATTCGAATGTGTCGAAGGGCCGCGATATCGAACTGAAAAGTTTCAAACGAACTGATGTACAGTATTTCTATCATTGGTAGTTAGAAAGGACAAAAAAGAAATGAGTCCAACGATATAGAATTCTTGGGAAGAGTTATCGATCGTACACTTAATTCGTTCTCTCCAATTGTCGGTGCACTTTTAGAAATGTCATTTCGTAGCGAATATGCGGGGCTGGATGTTCTTCTTTCTAACATCGCAAAGCATTTAACTTTGTGCGTTAATAACTATTATACATGGTTCGGAAATTTCTGTTTTTTTTTTTAATTTCTCATAATAAGTTTAATTATACGTTTCACGTTAGATAATTATATATTATAAGTTTAAACGATTATTTGTTATTTTTTACATTTTAGTCTCATTCCAAAATATTAGTATTTATAATTTGATACTTTAGAAACCATTATACATCACATATGTATATGTATATGTATATGTATATGCATTAGGGGAACGAAGTACTCGAATATACAGTAGAGTATATAGAGGGAGAATCCGAAGTAGCCTCGCGTATTCGTCTAATGAAGGGTGCTAATACGTTTCGTCAGTTTAAGATTGGTGAAGCGTATACCGACGTAGCGAATCGGCCATTTAATATATTTCGTTATTGTACTCAAATAATATAAACACAGACAAAGAAGAAAAAAGGGGGAAAAGTGAGTGGGAGGGGGGAACAGGAGGTGGCAACACAGATATAATTATTCGTATCCTCTATTTTATCACTCGGAAAATTCATAGTCTCGCTGTGATCCCGTAGATTATAACCGCAGTTTTTCTATTAAAAGGCGACGATAATAACCGCGTATAGAAGCCTTTCAACGGCGAATCAAAGGGCCTCTTTGTGAAACGTGTAATCGCTCTCGCTCTATTATCGTTACGTTTTTTCGCCCTCCTGGGTTTTTTGTGCTTCGCGAAAACCATAGATTGGCAAAGAGAATAATAAAAAAAGAAAGAACGAAAAAAGGAAAGAAAACTGGTAGAGTGAGGGGTTGGACACAGGGGTGGGGGAAAAGTAAAGGACGCTCATTGACTGCCCGCGGGATAGCTTTCTAAGTACATTATATACACACTAAATGCACGAAAAAAAAAAAACGGAAATAAAGGAAAAAAGAAGTTTCTATATTTGTATCGCTTCTGAACGTACACGCACACGTTTCTCCGGCGTGGGATCGCGTTTTAAGAATATTTTTCTAAAGAATGCACTGAAAACTTTTGTACACGAGAGAGAGAGAGAGAGAGAGAAAAAAAAATGAAGAGAAACCCAAAAAAACGAAAAATGCAAAAAAAAGATGATAAAGTACTACTACTAATAATAATGATAAAAAAAAACTGTCCTCTTACTTGGAAAGCTATCGAGCATTAAGAAAATACTAGAAAAAAAAAGAAATAGAAAAAGAAAAAAAATCGAGCTTCGCCTGAGTGAGCATATCAAGTGTCAAGGACCAGGTACGTTTCGTTCCCTTGTTTCTCAGCCAGCAAATATTTTTTAGTATTATCTATCGTTTCTTTTTTTTTTATTTCTTTTATAACAAAAGTGAAAGAAGGAAAAAGATTAGGAAAAGAGAAAGCACAAGAATTCACCACCTATAAAAAAAAACGATTCGCATACGATTTTATAATTAGATATAAATAAATGAATGAATAAATAAATGATATAAATATAAATATATAAATATATATATATACATACAATATATATGTATACATGCAGATTTGTTACGCAACTGGGTCACATTAATTCGAGAAACACCACGATTTAGATGTATATCGGCCTTTCAGTACTACCTGCGTATGATATTGAGTACGAAATACGTTATATTTTTTACAATGTGAAGAATCTGTAAATATTATAGCGTCGAATTATATATAATAATAATATTAATAATAATTAATAATAATATTAATATTAATGAAGGAAAAAAAATTTTGAAGGAATACTGATCTGACATTCGAAAAGACAACAATGAGAATGGCTTACAGTAAAAAAATGTGCATTTCATTGACAAACAACCTTCGCGAGATATAGTTATGTTCTTTGTTGTTTTAGCCCGTCTTTCTTTGGTTCGTTGTTCTTTGATCGGATTAACTATACTGTTCGAGCGATAATATCACTTGGGTAGACAAGAAACAGATACTCGAGACCACTCGATTGTAAACGACACCATCCGCAAAAATTGCTCGCTGGTATTTCGAATTCTTTTTTTTCTTTCTCCACCTGAGATGTTTGTTAATCGCGTCGATAAAAGAGGCGGGAGAAATAGGCGAAACGAAAACATGCGTTATTTTTTACCAGTGGCGAGAGAGAAAAAAAAGAAGTAGAACATAAGAGTACGTATCACTCGTATATTTCCCTTTTTAAAAATGCGAATGAAAATAAACGAGTATCTTTTTTTGTGACAAAATATTCTCATTCTTGATTTCGTTTTCATTTGTCAAAAATCTACTTTCAATTATCAAACGTTGTATTGTATTCCATTTATATTACCAACATAAGAATCTAGTCACTATAGAAATCTTGTAACTCAATGACATGGAAAAAATGTATGGTTCTTAACTTGGAGAAAATAATGGTTTTATTATGAAAGGCAGGACTGTACTACCCTATTGTCTAATTAATGAAAAATCGATTCTTTATATTGAAATTATTTTAAATATTAATTTTCTGATATAGTCTAAATAATGTAGCATGGATCTAATATTTGTGGATTAAAGATAGAAATCGTAATTTAATTTCAAAGACGATAGGCTGATACAGCAATTTTGTCTCATATTGCAGACCAAATTTTTTTCCATGAAAGCATTGAGACTATCCAGAGGAAGCTACCCACTTGATTTTTGCCTGTCTCAATACTGGTGCACATTTTTTCTTTGTATGCAATTTTTTCACATTTTTTTATTACTAACCATTGTACTGGCATTTTGGAAATATCGCACAAATATAATATAGAATAAAAACAAGCAACTACTTTAGTACTGATTATAAAAAACTCCTTTAGGACGTAAAGATAAAAAGTTGGAAATTTTAATAAGATGTAAAAAAAATTTTCGTTACAAGGATTGAAAATACATATAAAAAATCCCTATAATTTTTAAACTTGTAAAATTTTTAATAAATTCTTTTACATAAGTGATTCAGCAATAGAATAATCGAATTAGAAATTTATTGATCGTGAAAATATTTAATATCCGTTTGCGTTAGTTGTTTTATCGTTTATTATGGAAATAATTTTTTAAATACTTTATAATTCGATAAAAATCGCACAAAAACTAAAATCTGTAGGCTCAAACAAGAAGAGAACAAATTGTGTAACGAATTAGTGGTAAGTATATATATTTATATACATATTTACAAATATAGGGTGCGGCAATATCTCTGATCACTTAAAAATATCTGAGGTTTACTTCCGTTTTTTTAAAATTCCGTGCCATACTTTGGTGTGACTGGTAGAGTAGAGAATGATTTCGACGACTCCTAATTCAATGTCATTCAACAAGAAATAAAACAGTAAGGAACAAACCTTACGTCATAATAAATGTTCGAAGTGGTGTCCATTTAAATCGATGCAGCTTTGAAATCGTCGAATTGTCAAAGCCCGTGTACTTGTTATCATTTCCGGATTGATTGTAGCACATACTGCAATGAGTCTTCGTTTCATATCTTGTAATATTCTCCCTGTATTAGTCGTTGGACATATTTACATTTGTAACCAATAACGCTACTGTCTCATGCATTATGCACGGTAAAAACTACTTGATAGAATCTTCCTCAATCGATGGATAGGACGTGATGGGTCAGTTTCGTGGCTAGCTTATCTTCCTGATATTTATTAGTGATTAAAAACACCATTCGATTTCTGTGGGAAATATCAAAAAATACTGTGTACCGAAAAAAGCTAACAATGCTATTAAGCATGAAACAAAGACTCAATCAATTTGAAAATGATAAGTGAACAGGCTTCGGCAATTCGATGATTTCAACATTTGCACCACTTCATCATGACGTAATATTTGTTGCTGCCTTGATTTGTGTCTTTTATTTATTGTTAAACGACCTTGTATTAAGGGTTGTTGAGATCGTCTAAACATTCTATATTTTACCAAGCATAAAAAAGTAATTTAAAAGAACGGACGTGACCTTGAAATCTTTGAAAATGCTTCACCTACAAAAAGATTATTACTGCTATATTATGACCCCCTTCACACTATGCAACTTTAGTAATCAAAATTTTTCCATATCTCTAAAAATAGCGGAAATACTCAAGATGATCAGAGTTATTGCCACAGCCTGTGTATTAATATTAATATTATAAATACAATATATTTTACCTAATGCAACTATTGTGGCATATCATGAAGTATATTAAATTTCTGCTTTAGCATTTTGTGAAGTTTCAGGATGGTATCGATAAAGGCCAACTTAGATCTATTAATAGTAAAAAAAATGAAATAGATTACATAAATGTAAACTTAAAATATAAGTAGTTCAAATTCAACAAAGAATCAATATTCATAATCCATTCCCACTTTTATTTATTTCGGGACAAATAGATCGTTCATTCTCCTAATACATTCATAAGCTTCTGTTGCAGGTACTTTCAGACAAGCAGAAATTATTTCGTAAGTCATATAACAATTTGAAACTTTCAGAGAATGAGGTATTTTATATGTTGCTTCACTATATTTATTGCACTTATTATATTCAAAGCACTGATCACTGAAATGATCTAAAGTGTTTAAAACATCTTGCAGAAAATTTGCAGAATCATTTTCTGTCTGATCATTTAAATGCGTAATACAGGTAGTGAATAGATCCGCATAAGGACTATGTCTTATGCTTCCATCGAGTTGGTTGATATTTTTAATTAATGCTTGATATACTTGCTCATAATTTTTCATTTCTTCAAGCGATATAAAAGTTCTACAGAAACGCGTGAGAGATTTAAGTAAAAATGTGAATAAATCGCATCCACCGATAGATGGATATTCTAGAGATAAACAACACGCCTCTATCGTCACACGTAGAATATGATCGAATGCATCCATTTCGTCATTCCATCCAAAAACGATCCAATAAATTATAGTAAGCTCAGAACATATTCTCTGATATTCTTCTTCGGTCGAACGAATGATCAAATGGCGCAGAAAATCTTCTCTTAATAAACTTAAATTAGACAAATAATGTCGCAATTTTTCTGAAGTTTTTGGATCTTCTTTTAATCTGTTCAATACAAAAAAACAACGTCTTTGATAATCTTCGATTATATAAATTACACTGACGCCTTTTTGTATAAAATACCAAATGGAACTGAAATGTAACTTGTCTATTGGTTCAATGACAGAATCAATCCCATCAATAATGTCTTTTCTTATTTTAACAGGAAAAATTTTGTTTTCCAAAAAATATGGCAATATTCTTGTTATCTGAATAAATATTTCATTGCTTACATATTTGGAGATGCTTGTATTTTTTCGAAGGAATGACATTCTTCTTGAAAGAACTATTATCAACTCTTTAATATTCGTATCTTTGGTACATTTCACCTGCAGTTTGCGAATACTATTAAGAACAGAACTTATGTTTGATGCATTAAAGGTATCTTGCCTTAAATATGGTATATAAACGTTATTTATCAAGTCATGTACTTTAATTACAGAATTGTCTAACATGATATTCACGAGGTCCATGAATTTCTTAGCATTCCATTCTGTATTTTCTATGCAAATAATTCTTAGCACACTTGTTAATAATATTTGATTATTGCCTTCTCTTATTTGCATAAATGGTGATAATAAAAGTAAATCATTAGGAGAAATCATGATATTTCTATAATGAGAATGACCAATAGTAATTTTCAAAAGTACTATTAGTACCATTTTAGGATTTTTTAAAAGAAACAGTAAAACCGTTTTTAAATTTGTGGAAGTTTGTAAATTTGTGTTTCGCATAATAAACTCGTGAAATGCTTCATCTGTGTGCGGACAACCCAAATAACTTTTACCATCATATTTCGTTAAATACATCGTTATAACCTCGTAAATATTTGTTACACTTTGACACGATAATATTCTTATAACTAAAGTGTAACTGAATTCTTTCAAATCTTCCTCTGTTGATTGCATAAGAATAAAAGTAAGATATTCTAACAGTGTTAAACAGTCTTTTTTTTCTAGTAATGATCTATTGTCATAAATGAAATCAAGCACCATGCGGTCCCATTCTTTGTACCTACATAGTAATTCTCTCATGAGCTCCTTTTTACCACTATGTATGGCACAACAGAGTTCTGATAGACTTAAAGCAAAGCTCGACTGTTTAGGATCTGATTTACATGATAATTGCTGTAAACATTCTATCAAATGCGTGTTCTCCGATATTTCCTTATCATTTGATACAAAATCTATAAAGTAATAACATTCAATTCCAATGGAACGTTGTAAGGAGATCATATTGTTCTCTTGATCATCCAACTCTGCCCAGCTTAAGTAAATATTACAATCAACTTCTTTGATTTTAGTCAGCAATAAGTTTACCAATTGTTGATTTAATGTCGATATAGTATTTCCTATCAATGTACTTTCACACTTTACAAGTGCCTCTCTTCCAAACGTAATGTTATACAATTTTTCAAGTTCACTAGAAATCAATATTTTTTTATTTTTGCTTTCCAAACATTTTCTTATTGTACAAATTAATTTCTTTAACATGATACCATGTTGTTCACATTTCTTTAAGCCTGATGCTTCCATTAAATAAGGTAACTTTGGATTTGTTAACAATAGTAAGAATTCTTCAAAACTCATTAATAAATTTTGTACGCTTTCCTCGACATTCTTGGACTGTACACTACATTCCTTTAATTGAGAGAATTTAGTGTATATGATTAGTATCAATTGATATATAGCTTTAACTAATCTTTGAAAGGGTAATCTGTCTATACATTTTGTAACTGTTTTCACTACCTCTGTACACAGATCAAGTGGCATATATAAAAGAGATTCAATTAAAACCTCCTCATACTCAAGATTCCATAATATTTGTATAAGCAAATATGGAGATAAAGGTGGACACATATCAACCAAGTGACCACTGACAAGATCTTCTGCCAAACGTTCTTGATTCTCAAAATTAGTATTTAATAATAAGTATTTATATGACTGTATACATCTTTCATTATTTATTGAAGTCTTTTCCTCTATAGGTATATTATAGATTTTAAATATATTGTTCATTGATTTACATATGTGTTCAATATGATTATTATTCTCAGTTGTAATGCACAAAGTAAGTAATTTCAATTCTCCACATTCTTGACTCATTTTCATTAGATACATTTGAATCTTTTTGTAAAATTCATTTAGTTTGTCTGACCATTCCATCTTAGTATAATTAATTAGAACTATATTGTTTCATGAAAGCCTTTCCTTTATCGATAGAGATTCATATGTACATCTTTACATAAAGACCTCTGAAAATTAAATACAATTGTTATTAAATATATCAATTACTAAAATGGCATTTGTAAGTATGAATTCAATATACATAAATAACTATGATATATGATATATGAAATAATCCAAACTACATTAGAACAAATGACTTGCATAACATAAAAATAAAAAATATATAAAAAATATATAAAATATTAACATTACCATGAGTTTGTAGAATAATAAGACAATATACTCATCCTTTATATTTAAACATAATTACAATTTTTAATTTAAAATTATGCTTCAATATCAGTTGCTCAGATAAGTTTATACGTTTCTTTAAAATCCAGTGAAAAATGTATACTACATCAATAATAGATAATTTTATCATTAAGGTTACGACATTAGCGAATAACAAGTTATAAAAGCTACAACTGAGTTAATCAGATTTGTTCACAGAAGAAAAATGGTTCGTGCGTGGTACATGGATAACAGCGATGCCGATCAACGGTTAGAACACCATAAAGAACTACCTGAATATATTTCTCTTGAGGATTTGTTCAAGAAAACAGGCGTTGAATATTTTAAGGTTAGGTCACATTTGTATACTTCAGTAAAATTTTTTCATTATTGACATCTATCGCTCGATTGTAATTTTGTAATCGTATTACTTCCGTTTTATGCTCGTGCGCATTGAATAAAAATTATGTAAAAAAGAAATTATCTTCAAATTTGACCTTCATATGTTATTGAAAAAATTACGTTGTATTAACGTTCTATTTTTCATATTTTATTTATATATTTAACTTGATGTTAATGTAGATTGATTACAAAAACTATCAAAATGATAATACGTTGACGGTATTGAAAGCAGAACGTGGTTATACATACGAAGACGAAATACAATGTTCAGAGGAATGTCTCCCGAATTACGAGGAAAAAGTAAGTACAATTTCTATTTCTTTCGATAAATTTCCATGATAATTTATCAAAATAAAGTAATAAAAATTATTTCTTAAATTTTTAGATAAAAAATTTCTTCACCGAACATCTCCATACTGATGAAGAAATAAGGTTAATTTTGGATGGATCAGGATATTTTGATGTTAGAGACGAGAATGACCAATGGATACGTATTGAAGTTAAAGCTGGAGATTTGATAATTATTCCAAGTGGAATATATCATAGGTTTACCTTGGATATTAAAGTAAGTATTCTATTACATTTTTAAGTTTTATTAAAAATTACATCATTATGGTTTTCCAGAATTACATCAAAGCAAAACGTTATTTCGTGGGCGAACCTGTTTGGTTACCATACAATAGACCAGCTGACGGCATGGAATGCCGTAAAAATTACCTAAATCGTTTAAACAATGGCTTTCAAATAAAGTCTCTTTAATGTTTGCTATAAACTTTATAGAATAGAAGACATATACAAATTCTAATTGTGCAAAATTTACATAGATTTAGACAGCATACAATCACACAATTCATATTCACATTCCTGCCTATTATGAAAAATACTTTTTTCTGAGATTGTTGTATCACTAAAACATCCAATTTTTATAAAATGAATGTATAAATTTCATAAAATTTATCAATTGTTATTAAAGATATAAACTTTTCATATATATATAATTGCATAGTAATCTTATATTCATGATAATTACCTACCCCTGTTACTTGTAATAAAGATTATTATATTTTTTACATTATATACATACACATAAACTTTATATAAATACTGAATTGTTTTGTCTCAATTGTTAAATATTCTTGTGGTCCATTTGAACTTTTATATTCCTATACAAATTTCATTTGCATGTCATTTTATGAAATAACAAGCTTTTGATTGCCAATACATGACACGTTTTAAAGCGAAATTATTTCTATAATTGAATATAATGTATAACGAAACTCAAAATAAATGTCACAATAAATGTACAATACACTTCATCATAACTTCATAAGAAATGTGATAAATGAAGTAGATCTAGTTGTTATTGAACTCTAAATATCATTGTCAAAATATAAAAATTGTAGCAAAAAATAAATACAATTATCAATCTTGGTTCTAGTAATATACAATGTAGTCTTAATCAACGAGAAAAGAAAAGAAACAACGAAAATTGTTTTCCATCTACGTAGATAAGTAAAGCATACATAACATTCTTGCTTCATACACAAATAAAAAACAATCAAATCGAACTTGTTATTGTTAAAAAAAAGAAAAGAGAGATAGTCAATTTTCCTATTACTGTCATCTAGTAAATTAAAATTCAGCATTAACTGTAAAATTGCTTTCAACTTTATCTTGCATTACTCCCCATTTTTGATACTCTCCTACTTTCTTTTCAAAAAAGTTTGTTTTACCTTCTAAAGAGATGTGCTCCATAAAATCAAACGGATTTTCGGACATATAAATCTGAAAATAAAAATATTTAAAATTAATATACATATTAATTTGGTCAATATTAGTATTAAAATTATAATACTTTTACAAACCTTTTCACAGCCTAATTCTGTAAGTAATCTATCAGCAACAAATTCGATATATTGACACATAAGTGTACAGTTCATTCCTATCATTTGAACAGGTAAAGCTTCCGTTAAAAATTCTTGTTCAATTTTGACGGCATCTTTAATAATTGATGTGACCCGATCGCAAGATGGTTTTTGTACAATATGTTTGAACATCAAACATGCGAAATCACAATGTAATCCCTAAATTAAGTAAACTAGTTGATTTTATGTAGTACTGTAACTTTTGTACTCATCCCACATATATATTATGCAAAGTTGGAAAGAAGATTGACAGGATTATATAATCAACTGGACGCGTATTCTTTTCGCTCGTCTTCTTTCTAATTCTGCATATCACAGTTTTTTTTACTATGTATTAAAACAATTGTATACTAACCTCATCTCTAGAAATAAGCTCATTACTAAATGTAAGTCCTGGCATTAAACCTCTTTTTTTCAGCCAGAAAATAGCGGCAAAACTACCGCTAAAGAAAATACCTTCCACTGCAGCAAATGCAACCACACGTTCAGGAAATGTGGCACTCTCATGATTTATCCAATTTAATGCCCAGTTAGCTTTTTTCGCAACGCATGGTAAATTTTCAATCGCATTGAACAGAAAGTCTCTATGAACAAACAATATCAATGAATAGAAGTTTTTAAATAAAAGTTGTACAATAACATTCAATAATTGATAAAAAAGATACTTTATTATTTACCTCTCTTTGATATCTGTGATATATGTATCAATCAACATGGAGTACATTTCTGAGTGCACATTTTCTATGGCGACTTGAAAACCATAGAAACAACGTGCCTCGGTTACTTGTACTTCCTGACTAAATCGTTCGACAAGATTCTCATTAACGATTCCATCAGAAGCCGCAAAGAATGCTAAGACATGAGATATGAAATGTTTCTCATCACTAGTCAAATGATTCCAGTCAAATACATCCTGTGAAGATATATAATATAATTATTAACTTATATGCTTCTTTTTAAGTCTAACTATTTGTAGAATTATACTTTAGAAAGATCCACTTCCTCAACAGTCCAAAATGATGCTTCAGCTTTTTTATACATTTGCCAAATGTCAGGCCATTGAATAGGAAAGACAACGAATCTACGTGGATTTTCTTTCAGTAATGGTTCTAATTCTGGATTAAATCCATTTTCTTTTAAAATTGTCATTTTTACATCTTTGGCTTTAGTTCCCTGAAAATACATAAAAATATTATAAAAATCTTATAATTAATCATCTTAATCATATAAATGCAAAACAATTATGTATTACATTTTTGATACCATTCTCTTGTGAAATAATTGGAGAAATACATAATTTCTTTGGAGAAGTCTAAAAACAGAAATATAAAAGTTAATACATGGAAGATATTTTGCTAAATTAACAGTCACAGTATCAAATAATAAGAGTTATAAGTAAAAATAGTTTGTTTGTCATATACCTATTAGATTTAATAGCATTTTGAAGAACAGAAATACATAGAAAATCATGAAATGACAAATATTATTGTATTACATAATTACATGTAATAGTATTTACACAATTCAAGAAAAGCTATGATAACCTATGTATGAATTCATTTCTTACCGAACAAAACATTAATCAGAATACTATAAACAATAAGTAATCTACAAAATATCACAATATTCCACCTTTTTATCATGTATACTAATATGCTAATATTCACACATTATACTTTATTATAAATCTGAGAAATTTTATAGAACATAACACAAATTATAATATAAATATTTAATTATTAATAGTATTTTTTTGGTTTTTTCAATCGATTATATTTAACAGAATTATGTTTATCTGTTTATAACAAGCTGAATATAACAAATCACAATTTTTCTATGGAAAAATAAAGCAGAAGTATGTCTTACATCTGTGTTAGACATGTGGAACTGACATGTGGAAAAATAATTTAATATGTTAATATATCATGTAATTTAATATTGTAAGTTCTGATTTTCATTATCTAATAAAATTTACAATTCGTTATAAAAACAAGTCACTATAAAATTAATAACTTATATCTAACAAATCGACATAACTATCTTTTATGCCGAATTAATTTCTCAATATATGTAGAATATCTACAAATAGTATGATATAATTTGAATTTTTTTATTATAATTAATAAATATAAGTTATAATTAATAAAAATGGAACCAAAAAAAGAAATAAAACCTCTTCTTGATAACAGTTTTAGTAATTAACTTAGATAAAAATTCTTTAGTAATAATTCAGAAAGAACTTGAGAAAGAATTAAGAAAAAATAAATAACTGACAAAGAAAACTAAGCAATAATCAATCTAGAATATAAGATTTCAGATAAATTAGGATTATAAAGTAGGATTGTAAAGTACAAATAAACTTACGTTATCTTTCAAAGAAAACTTTTCAAGACGTCTATGAATATTTTCCTTTGTTGAAATTTGAAGTGGCATCGTAAAATTCAACGAATCTTACAGGAAAAGTGAATAAAGAATACAAGTTTCAAAAAGTTGTCAGCACTCCACGAAAACCAACCAAATGCTCAGAGTAAACTATAAGTATTCCAGAAGTATACATTCTTTACCCATAATTTCCTTCTGCTTCGCGCCAAATTACTGGCAACCAATCGAATAATTACCTGTTGCCGCCAAAAACGTTTTCACATCTACAATATCATAAAAGGCACATATTTGTGAATGATATTTGTTTGAAAATATTTAAAAATAGTTATTTTGCATTCTACAATGACAATAAGAGTGAAAATTATAATATATTGACATTGGCTTTTCCCGCGTATTTCTTAATATGTTATGGAAGGGAAATATTATTATCAATATAAGGCATAATCTTCAACGAAAGGCCTAATACCAGAAGTTATGCTGTCATTCAAAGAGATTCAAAGCATACGGCCATCGTTTCCTAGCTAATTATTATCTTCCATCATTATTTTATTTGTCTTAATGATACATCTCGAACTCCAAATTATTCTATTTTGCCACTTCATGCTTAATAACGAATGATTAAAAAATTATATGAATATTAGAGTCCGTTTACATTGGACCTGCAATAAATGATAAGAGTGACAATGAGAGCGAAGCACTGATACAATATTGTGTTATATGAATACAGTGTGTTTTATGCATGTATACACGTCATAATTGCGTGTATTTCTACATTTCGTTCTTATCACCACTCTTCTTGTTCATCGTAGCTCCAACATAAATGTAGCTTTACTTGGTAGTTAGGACAAATAATGTGAAATAAATGGAACACAAATAAATATATGTATATATAGGATAAATATGTATCATATTAAATTTACTTAAAAGAGCACAAATTTTAAAATATTGGAACTATCTAATATTTAAGTTTCACATTAGAAATATTAAGATAGATTCGCAATTATATCTGCAGTAGATCAAGACGCATACACAGCAGTATAAAATATCAACATAAAACACAAATTTATTCAATATTTAGATACGTACATATTTATTGATATTAAAAATGTATTCTGTATTTATGAATGAATTTGTAATTTTTAATACGTAAGTTTATAAAATTCATGCAAATGGGAAATTAAAAGTAAAGATACATTTTAATATAACAATTACAAATTTGTTTAAGATTATATTGATATTACCTCGTATATTTTTGAAAAATATTGATCAAATGTTATTGTTAATTATTATTAAATTATGATAACAATAAAATGTCAAATTTAAAAGAGCGCCATTTTATCTTACCATAAAAGATTTGGTTAAGACTATATCTTTATGAAATATCGTGATTTAAATATTGACTTCCTTTCGTTAATATTTTTAGCATTAAATATTCTTTTTGATAATATGTTTACTATGAAAGAATAAATTTTCAGAACTTGGATATAAATTGCATTAAAAAGCGATTACGTTCTGAACACTTCAGATTTTGAGGTTAGTGTCGTAATCTGAGTAATCTGTTTGTTTATATATTATGAGATTATATCATAATAGATACGTATAAGCACAATTATTATATTATAAATACTGTTTTGCTAGGAAATATAATTAATTTCATCCTTTTTGTTATATCGCAATTCACATAAAAATATCAATTTAAAAATTATATATATATATATATATATTGTTTGATGTACATTTAATATGAATTATTTTAGGTGAAAAACGTAGGAGGAAAATATGGCGTTACATAGTGTACCGCCAAAAAGAAAAGAAATCTATAAATATGAGGCACCATGGCCTTTGTATAGTATTAATTGGTCAGTAAGACCTGATAAGCGATTCCGTTTGGCTCTTGGTAGTTTTGTGGAAGAATATAACAATAAAGTACAAATAGTTTCATTGGATGAAGAGACTTCTGAATTTAGTGCCAAAAGTACATTTGATCATCCTTATCCAACTACAAAAATTATGTGGATACCGGATAGTAAAGGTATTATTACATTATTGAAATAAATCTTAATTACATATTGATATTATTCTTATTTTTATCTTCATTTGCATATTTTATTGTGTTCATAGGTTTGTTTCCAGATCTTTTAGCTACATCTGGAGACTATCTAAGAGTTTGGAGAGCAGCTGAACCAGAAACTCGTTTAGAATGTGTTTTAAATAATAATAAAAATTCAGATTTTTGTGCTCCTCTTACATCTTTTGACTGGAATGAAGTAGATCCAAATTTAATTGGTACTTCTAGTATAGACACGACATGTACTATTTGGGGATTGGAAACTGGTCAAGTTTTGGGTAGAGTTAATATGGTCACTGGCCATGTTAAGACACAGTTAATTGCTCACGATAAAGAAGTATATGACATAGCATTTAGCCGCGCTGGTGGTGGTCGTGACATGTTTGCATCTGTTGGTGCGGATGGTTCTGTGAGAATGTTTGATTTACGACATTTGGAACATTCGACGATAATATATGAAGACCCGCAACATACACCGCTTTTGAGACTTGCATGGAATAAGCAGGACCCTAATTATCTTGCAACGGTCGCAATGGACGCGTGTGAAGTAATTATTTTAGACGTCCGTGTGCCATGTACACCAGTTGCGAGACTTAATAATCATAGGTATGTAACGTGTATTTATTATATTAGTTATATTTATTTGGATCTCATATTTTATACATTTCATATTAAATTTTAATTTTAATATTCCTTTTTAGAGCAAGCGTTAATGGTATTGCTTGGGCACCACATTCGTCTTGCCACATTTGTACGGCGGGAGATGATCATCAGGCATTAATTTGGGACATACAACAAATGCCACGAGCCATCGAGGATCCGATTCTTGCCTACACGGCTGCCGAAGGAGAAGTGAATCAAATTCAATGGGGCGCCACACAACCTGACTGGATTGCAATTTGTTATAACAAAGCGGCGGAAATTCTCAGGGTGTAAAAAAAGTATTTTTTATTAGGTTTATGCCACTCTGCGTGTAGCAAAATTTTTCTTGCAAGTTATCTACTTAAATTTATTAAATGCGTTTGACCTTGGTATTTGTACAGAATTTCGCCTATGCCATAAGATTTTTTTATACTTCTTTTTGTACCTGTAAAATAGACGTGTATAAATACTAGATATTTTTTAAAATATTGGAAGTATCTGAAAAGATTAGCGCGTATTTTTTAATCAGAAGCCTGTATGAATTTTAAACTTTTTTAAAGAATTCATTCGAAATGATTTCATTAATACTATCAATTTTAATTATTGGAATAAATAAGGCTTAAGTGGTTTGAAAATATCCAGTATGTGTACATGTTAATTTAATACAATGGTTTATCATTGTGTCACTGATATTTTACGTATCTAAGGTTTGGGATCCTCAGGTTTGTCGAATAATTGTCATGCGACCGACTACAATCATACAAATTTAAAAAAGCTCATTGAATAACTAAAAGTTAAGTAGTATCATAAAACTGGGTGCGATATATAAATAATGATGAACCACGTGTATATTTATATTAATGTATAATGAATTAATCGATGTATCTTATTTTGTGGTGATATGTACATGGTGAGGTTCCAAGAATAACGAATCAGTCTATTTCTTACAGAGATCCTAGAATACTCAAGAAACGTTCAAATAACCATTTTACATGAAATGCAACAAAATAAAATATATCCATTACATTATACAATTGTATATATGTTTATACTTACATATTTACTTGATTTTGTAGAAAAAGATTATATAATTAGGATATATAACTATCAATTTTTCATACACCTTTTCACTACATTCATAATATGTATTGTTGGAAAATGTATGCAAAAATTATTAACATAAAATGCAATACATATTTGTACTTTAATAAAGGAACAAAAATTTTCGAGTTCTTTTATTAAAATGAAAAAAGTTATAGCAGTAGCGTTCGTGATATTAGTATTAGTAATAAAATATTTACTTACGAAATTATCGATCAAAATTCTGATCGAAGATAAGTCTTTTTATATGTTATTAATTTAATTCGATAGTTTTTAAAATAATTAATAACAGAGGCGTTAATTAAGGATCATACTATCTCTATTCCGAATAACCTGATAGGATTCATAATTAGTACAATTTATGTTTTAGAAAAGTACGATTTATATTGGTACTCAAGTGTTTTATAATTTATAACTACATAATGAGCGAGATGCATTATTTACAATAATGAAATGTGTGTGCGAGACAAAATATTAGTCAATTAATACATTAATTTTTCACGATAATCTCCCGTTCGTTTTCCATTAAATATCCGATAACTTTACACAGACATAGGATTAAACTATTATAATGCTATCGCTATTTCAATAAATATCACTAACTCTGATGCAGAGCAAGCCTTTTACTATCTATTTATTTAATATAGTCAAAGATTTTACGTTTCTTTTCTTTTTCTCAATTTAACGTCAATAGTTAAAAGGCATATTTATACATATAGCTACGTCGAATAAATTTTAAAGATATTATCCCTATCAATAATTTACATTAAACTTTGGCAAGACCTATTTTATCTTGTTCTCGCTGGGAATATTCTATTAAATTTCATATATATGTATATATATGTAAAAAATAAGGGCTAATGACATGTAATTTATCTCACTGTAAAGTGTATATTTTGTTTTTTTCACTAGTTCCATGATTCATTCATTCTTTAGCCAAGTGATTCTCTTGCATTTTAACTGGAGGCACACGTACGAACCACAAACACGCACATTCCACTTCTCTTCCGGAGAAAAAGAGGAACAAATAAGAGATTAGGTGATTAACGACAAAACAGTAATTATCTCACGGTTAAACGTAGAAGAGTTACGTTTATCGTCATTCGTATATCGTTACATTTTTATTATAATTAATGCATCGCGTTAACAGTAAATTAATAGATCATGTTCTTTTTTGAGAATTCTAGAAAGTATAAATTTTTCATTTTACTGTCATGCCTAAATTACTGAACGCTCGTTCTACAGGGATATAGATCAAGTTCAGTATTTTCAATCCTTTTGGATATGTAGAGAATTCTAAACGCGTTTTAGAATACTCACTTCGTTCTTTTACAAGCATATTCATCAGCCTTATGAATTGCTCTTTTTCTTTCAAAGAACATATCGGATATTTTCATTAAATATCTTCTGTATTGAGAAGCAAACACTATATGACGTTGAAAGCAGTACATATTAGCGTTTCTTTGCTAATGTACTAGTGTACTAGTACTCTTCAGAAGATTCTGAATACAGATATATTCAGTAAAACTCATTACTTAGGGGACTAACGGTGTCTTTAAATAAAGCATAATTTACTAGCTATATAATGGAGATGTAACACGGTACATCCCATAGTCAACATGTTTCCCATTGCTATATAAACATGGACGCGTCTAAATGCTTGATGAATCTTTAAATAGTGGGGGCAGTGTTTCAGAGAACCAGGATTGTGAACACCAATCTCGTTGCCGACGCCAGCAGCACGTTCCAGAGTATTCTTCTGTACTATTAGCCGTAGAAGAGGCGGAGTCAAGTAGAGTCGTATCAATAGCTCCAGAAAAAAGGCACTGGACATACCACCTACCTGAAAAATATATATTTATATATTATTGAGCAAAATAATTAAAATAATATAAAAATGAAATATATGATTTTCTTCTATACGGGTATATAGAGTGAATTACCCAAGACTAGAATCGAAAATATTTCCGTTGTTTTTAATGATATGAAAAAATATTTAAAGACAAAGCATTTGGTCCGAAAAAGTGAATATCATGAAATAAAAAGAATTTTAAAAAGGTACAACGGCGAGTATATAAATAGGAAACACCTAATTGTATCGTGTAATGTTTTATCTCTTCACTATAACGCAAGAATTAAAAATAAATACACTTCTTGTACTTTGAAACACTACACGTAACTCACATTTTTAAATTCTCCAGAAACGCGATTCTTAATCTGTCTTATATGGCGTAATAACCGTTCTGAACTTTCAGTTAATTGTTTTACAAACCTGTATGGCAATTTCAGTGTTCCATGTGTGTATAGGATGATGTTTGACGAAAATAAGAAGTGTAGTGAGACTAAGGCATGCATTAATGGTGAAGTATCTTGGAAACAGGATACGCTGCACCTCCCCAAACGTATGTCTTGGTAATGCGAAGTACAAGGTAAGACCTGTGTATCGAAACAAGAATTTCTTAATATTCGGTCATCTTATTGTGATTATTTCTTCCAGTTCTATCTCATCTATGATGATTACCTGATACAAAAGTCATCCAAATTTGCGCACCAAGATGCATCACGAATGAAGCTAGGTAAATAAAGGCTGCTATTCTCGATTGAGGATGACTAACGTGTATTCTGTCAGTAGTTGGTACAAGAGCCGATGTCACGCACAGGACTGCTGCGATCATAATTACATGAGCCGGTTGCGTCGTGTAAAATAGAATTCTGTAACAAAAATTATTCACTTATATTAATATTAGAATCTGGAATCATAGATATAGGAAGTCCTGGACAAAAAACAAAGCAAAACGGTAACGGTAAAAGTTGATAATTTAGTTAGACAATTTACTTAGTTGATAATTTTCAGCTATTATATTATTATTATTATTATTTTCGAAAACTATATTTTTTATTTAGAAGATTCGTCTTTTAAGTTATTATATCATGTAACAATTTTGCAAAATTATTTAAGGACAGTACAAAGTTGATGATTTAATTTTGACAATTGCATTATTTCATTTTATCATATGTTTCTCTATGTTACTGTTTCAGACATATGAAATAATATGAGCAGTCCTCTGGCAAAGTGTAATTTGTTTCGACGCTTTTCAGGTGATAAGAAGATTTGTATGGCAAGTCGAGCATCGGCCCGATCGATGCATCATTTCACGAGTTAAAGACCTATAATTTCAGAATACAAGGGTGATCGTTAGCATCATTGCCATCGTTCGTAGAAAGCCATTAATTACGACAGCCTCGAGCATTTCTAATTGGAACTCGAACAACGGCTGCTTTGTTAGTTAACAGCTAGAAACATTTGTATTTTATATTCCATAGCAAACATTGTATTTATACTGACAGTGTAAAATAGTCGTGTAACATAATGTAAATCGTAATTAAGGAATATTAAATCTTTGTAAAATTAATTCTTCAGAAATATCAAAAATTATTGTACTTGTAATTTATATAAATACAATCAAATTGAAGTAAATTAATCAAATAGAAATAAATAATTGTAATAAAATTTACAATATAAATCGGCACGCGTTACGAAAAGTAGCATGTTTCATTTGTTTTACGAAGGGTAGCATAACTCGATCTACCGTGAGAAGAGGCATATTTTACTGTTTCTGCTGATAACAAGCACGTTTCAGATATACCGCGATAGCAAGCGATTCACATTTCGCCACGAGCAGTAGTTTATTTCAAACGCTGTAGCGAAAAGTACCATGTTTCATTTATTTACCAGAGAATAGAATATTTCAGATTCCAAAGAGATGTTGTTAACCTTCTGTTATCTTATTGTCGCTTATTGCTCGTTCATTGTGGATAAAACTTAAAAATATCGTTGATCAACTTTAAACGAGTTTAGCTAAATAAATGAAACAATTATAGATTACGAGCAAATTGATGAAACTATCGTAATATGTCTCGTCCAACACCTTTAGAAAATAATATTGAAAATTATGTAGTATAGGAGGAAGGTATAATGTAGTAAGGAGGAATAATAGATAAATATCTTTGTCAATATTATACCAAAAACGTGCCATGTTTCTTTTCTCATTATAACAAGGAAAATATGGTTATTTTTATTTCAATACTAAATTGCTATAAAAGATAGATATCAAGTTTAAGACTTATATATTATTTTGCTTTCTTCTAAAAAATATGAAAAAATCGATTACAATGGAGAAATTCCAACAAGAAGATCCACAATGAGCAAATTCAAAAAATTATGGAATTTTAGGATATGTAGAGAACATATAGGTATATGATCCTTGAAAGGTTGAAATTGATCCTTGAGAAGGCGTCTAAAGTTCTTATATCGAGAAAATATAGTCAACGTTATAATGCTATTGCTAGTTAAGTAAATTAGTTTATGAGAATCTATGCTTGATCAACTTTCATTTGTATCGTCGCACACGTTTATTTCACTCAAAAGAGCCTTTGTCTCTTTATTTTTCCAATAGAATCGTAAGCAACCTACGAACGTGCTATCTTTCTTAGCGAGCTACCGAAATATGCGACTTTCGCTCGCGAAACAGCGTAACGTACTATTATTCGTGGCCATGAACGAAAACGTACTATTTTTCGAGACGAAAGTCGAAACGTTGTTTTTCTTGGCCAGAAAGAGCAGAGTGTTAGCGTCTTTCTAAGACAAGTGAAATGCGTTATTTTTCGTAACGCACGTCGAAATAATATTAAAAAATTGTATAATTCATAATAACTAATTTATAAGGAAATATGTTATAAGTTATCTGTAAATTATAACGTAACAAAAGATGTATATATCCACTCTTTAAAGAGATATCCACATGAAAAAGAATAACAATAAAAAGGATAGTTCTTCCATTCCGTATATGTTCTGGTTCGTGCACGCTAAATACATAGTCTTAGAAAAAGAAGAAACAATTTCGATCAGGTTGAGTCCTAGAATCGACAGACAACGAATGCGCCAGCCTCATCATCGAAATGGTTTACGCTACTCGCGTGACCACATCTTATTATCGGATCCGGTTCTCCGTTAAGTTAGAGTCACAGGACTCACCCAGTATCATCATCGTCTCGGGCACCAGACAGTACCAGAGCACCAGACGAAACGATGTTTCACGAAAGTCAAATTCATTTATCGCCTACTTCTAAATTGAATCGTGCCATAGGTCATCCTCTGCTTACAGAATAACGTTGATGGCGGAAAGAGAAGCATAGAGATTAATAATAAAAAATAATGAAGTTAATCGCGAGGAATTGTCAGACTGTTTCACAAAAAGTATACTACAGGCTCTAAATAAAATGATTATATAAGATATCGACAGGTGTATACATGTAGTTATCAAGAAGCTCAATTATTAAGCTTCAAGAAGCTCCATTATTGAATAAGAACAAATCTTTATATTGGCAAATCAGGATGAAGCGATAAGAGAAGAAGTGGCTAAAATAATAACACTGCGATCTCGTAAGACTTTGACGAACGTTCTTTTTTTAAACAAATGCCAGCTTACCATGAATGACGAATTTTCCAATTGTATCGATCTAGATAAGATCGATTGTAATATGTTATAACGTCTTATGAAACTGGAAAATATATGGATCAAGGAAGATAAGTGGCATGCTATCTTAAAAAATGCGGTAATATATTACAGGAATAAAATTGCGAATAAAGTACAAGTAGAGGTACATATTTGTGAAAAGATGAAAGTGAGAGATGGAAAGGAAAGGGACATTTCCTTTTCGAATAAGATATAACAAAAACTAAATGATAATTTCACTTTTAATTGATAACATTGAAAAGCTTAGTTATCAGACTATAACTGTACGTAGCAGTACTAAACATTTCTTTATATTTACCTATTTATTTCTTGTTTCTTAAAAAAGTGTTCTTTAGAAGTTTAGAACTTTTCATATACTGGCTGTATTGAACAGGATAGCCTGATAAAACAGGATAATATTAATGTTGTTTTTTTAGATATTAGAATCATAATACAAATATAACAAAATTTATTTATTTCACTGACCTATTTAAGGTACCTGTTTAAAAACGAAGATAATTATCAAACTAAAGAATAACAAGTGAAATTCTTAAACTAATCAAAATTAACGAGAACATACAATATCAATTCGTAGTAAAATTAAAAAGTCAACAAGCGAAGCTTATAAAGCCAGACAATCTTGAATTACCATAAATGATAAATTCATAAGCATTTGTCGCGCTACTAAATCTAAGGAAAAGCATTAAACCTAAGGTACCGGACATTTCATATTACCATTTCTGGACAAACACCTGTTCTGATGTAGTACTTCAGGTTGAAGGAGCTGCTCGCTAATGGCAGTACTTCGTACGGTGCAACGTAATACAACGTAGTACGACGTTTCAGTAAACTGCCAAAACTTTTACTTCTACCACAGGAAAAATTCAATCGTGCGTTATTGTTACGCTTGAAATAACAACGACTTGAAACTGCACGCGATTCTGCACGCAATAATGGTGTTAGGAAATAAAAAAAAAAAATTATCATCACGAGCAAATCTCTCGTCTTTTGAATATTTGCAATGTCCCTTTCGATCCTTTCAATACTTATCCCTTTCATCCTACCTCTCCTACCAGATACTCGAGAGCATACGATGCATTTGCCTCCATATCGAAGTAATCAATTCGCACGTAGGCGATAGAAGCGGTATCCCGTTATGCTCCAATGTTTCGTTAGAGACTGCAAATATATCTTTCTAATATCCTGCTGAGATCGTACAAATTGCGGGAAACTGGCTAAACACACGATTTCCTGAATTCTTATTAAGAATATTTCTCGTGCGGCAACTCGATATGTATAATTAAATTACAGAATATTTTTCAAAGTTGCAAGAGAATCGTTTAGATACCCGAAACATTCCTTGTATTAAAAGATAAGCATTATGGATTTTCGATAAGAGAAAGATATTTAAAAATTTTATCGAGTTACGAAATGCTCGATAACTGCATACAGATTTCTTGGATTCTTGGAATTTTTTCGCGAGGAGATTTGATGTCGGAGTGAGCAGATTAGAAAGTTACTTAGATATTTTCCAGTGATATCAATTATAGGCATTAATCCTCTTTTTTTTTCTCCCTCTGAACTTTGATTCAGGCATTTTTCGATAATATTTATCCCTCTTATCCGTCTGCTAAAAAACTTGAATCGAATCTCTCTAATTGCTATGCAAATAAATTCAGCGGAACACATTAATAATATCAGAGCTAATACGTATCAAGAAATTGGAAATTGAGACTACCCATGCAGCAATTTAATTCAACTTTCCATTCACAGACTCATTTTTCGGCTACTTTTAGTCAGACCACTTTTGATATTTAAATATCCCTGTCTGCTTTCTATTTCCATTTTTCGTTGAATGATTCGTTCACGTATGGATATAACATACGGATATTATGTTACGAAGAGAATCCAAGTGGAGCATAATGTGGCAAGAAAAGAGGTTTTGTCGGTAACAGCAATATTCGTGGAAAGTTGGCGCTATAAAAAGTAAGGCACACCACTGTCCACGAGGATGTTGGTACACGTGGTTTGCGTGTACTTAAATGGATGTTTTGTGTCTTGTTATACGTTGTGTCTGAGGTTTTGCTCATTGATATCCATTACATCTCCTATTCGGTGGATGCTGTACCACTTTATCGTGTCTACAAATGTTCCCTATGCCCCTTTGTAAACTATGCTATTTGTAAACTATGATTTAATATTTTTGTCGATATTATTGCAGCAAAATTTAACTGAAGCGAAGTTACGTTTAACAAATATCTATCGGTGTCGTGTAACATAGGAAATAATGTAAAATCGTTAACACGATAAGTAGGTAGGCTCGTGTTATTCCCAATGAGTTGTTACTTTGGAATGAACTTCCTGCTGAATATGTTATTTTAAGTATTGTAACGCTGGGTGTGAAAGTAAGCTGACAAATTCTTTTCTGTGCGTCACAAAGGCAATGATTACAAAAAATATGTGTATATTTATAGCACGGATCAAAGAACTCTTGCGCAATGTGCTCCAAAATACCATATGGTCTCCATGATATTATACACAGTGTTTCAAAATATTTTCGTAAGACGATGATTTCAAATAATAATACAAGATTTGCTGGCTTAATGAAGAATTCTGCGTTGTAAGCTGACTGACGAAAAAAATCGAACGTTTTTCGCAAGAACGAGATTTTTACTGAAATTAAAAAAAATGATCGGAAAGGGATAAATCCGTCGAAATAACGCGAGAATCGAGATGGCAAACGGTCGCGACGATAAGACAAAATCATTAATGGATTGCATCATCGCTCGTGTTCCCGCAAGCGTTCAATGAATTCGTTTCGAAGTCGCTAAATATAACTTACAGCATTCGAAACAATACATCAGTGGTGTCTCTTGAGAACACAATATACTATAGGACACGATCTAACGAGATCTGGAAAATAAGAATGAAAGTGAGATATTAAGGAAATAATACCAAATAATGAACATAGAAATTCCGAAGCTGAAGAAAATTCAACCGACAAACATATTATACCAGCAGCCAAAAAGTAATGTCGATGGAACTTAATTTTTTAAACGATTCTGAGAGCGATTAGATTTTAGCTTCACTTGCTTCTATACGCTTTAAGTCATTTATATATAGCGTAATACATAATAACGAATATTTTATGTAAAATATAATTAAAATATAAAATAGAATGCGTATCATGTGTATTAAAAAAAAAAAAAACTAACTTTGTACGCTCTGAGTCCCGTATAACGCGAAATTTGTAGCGTCATATTCTTCTTCTATCGTATTTCAGGTCATGGAACCCATGTTTGAATGGTTACTCATACGATCAGAAATCACGTGTATTTCGCGACGTGAATGGAACATAAAGTATATACGTGGTACTTTGTACATCACCAATTGTACGTCGTAAGAAAATTACATCACGTTTCAAGCCGGTCAAATTACTCTTATGACGTCCGTCTTTCGCGTCACTTGTCTTAGAACTGGCTGATTTGGGTGTCATTTCCTATTTGTTTGCCACTCCTTTCATCATTAGTTACGCTATATCTCATGACTCTGTGGTTATCACGCCTTCTGCATGCAATAACTGACCACGAAATTAAACGTGATTAACGTTAATCTGTAAGTGTTAATTTAGGACAACTTTAACATATCCACTACTAATTCAATATGTAATTTATATAGTAAAGTATATGCATTATATATAATTTGATTAGTTTAAAAATGTACGTTACCTTTTTCGTTTAATCGCTTAATCAAGAAATAGGAGAGTCATATCCTGTGGGTATATATCGTGGTACGTATACTGTCTACGTGACAAACTGACCACCGTAGCAGTGGGTTAATAAGTATTGTATCATTTGCTCCTTGAAATAACGAGAGACGTGGACCACGTAGGTAGCTACTCGCTAGTTATATATTTAACCTTTCTATAAACGATCATTGACTCTTTCAGTGTATGCATATCAACATCTGATGTGACGAAGACGGCGTATAAATATAAATAATGCAATAACTTACAAAACGACACCATTAACGATGCAAACTAATTACGACATAACACCACTGAGTCGTAAGCAAACGTTTAATGTACTAATCGTAAAAAAGAAGCTCAGTTACAAATCTTGTAATGCATACTTTTGCTTAGAAAAAAATCACTAACGAAAAAAAGATCAAACATCTCGTGTGAGGATTTAGAGACTGTAGTAGTGGAATTTTTACTCACTTATGTACATATATACGTATTATATGTACTCGACATTTATAACGTTGAAAGCGCGAAGCAGTTGATTATCAGGTTTCTTAACCAACGTGGATTTCTTCTGAAAAAGTATAATATAAATACTGAACGGAACGTGATATATCGAACAAATGATACGTAACTTTTGGGCGAATTGGAAAGTCATGTAATCCTGTTTTGAAATTCCAAGAATCGTCCTATAGATATAGTATGCGAAGAGTTATTCGGGTCAAGAACCTTCCTGTCGAAGAACTATGTACTTGTAAAATTTGTACACGTTCCACACATGCATTTAGAATAACTCAGCAAATTCTCTTTACTCGGGTTTCAATTACGATTTATAAAATAATCACTTTTATGATTATTATCGTCGTATTACCGTTCGAACAAATATTGATTTAAGTTTAAAATATTCGATGGAATTTCCTTCCTTGGGAAAAATGTTATTTCCGCTCCTGAAAAATGTTATATTGCGATCATTGGTTTAACGATTTTTAATTTGAATATCAACTAAGATAAATTGCCAAAATATTTTCAGATACATATAAAGGGACATCGATGGGATAACGATAATCTAAATGTCAATGAAACTCCATAGACAGCACTGATAAGAACCGTCTGCGACAGATCACATTATCTTGCATGTTTCGTGATTACATCAATCATTCACGATCATTGCACGGTGCGCCAACGTCAGCTTTGTCTCACATCAATTATTTACAACTGGATTCGAGGTCGGTCAAAGGCATTTTTATTCCACTCTATAGCAAATTTTCCTCTCTGTTTTTCTTACCCGTAAATAACTAATTTCTTCATTCCGATGTTACATTCAATACAGGTCAAATTTTTCTTTTCGTTCGACGCGAAATATTTCATAATCGAAATAAAAAACAGCGAAAGAAGGATAGTCTACGTCTGACTGAATATACAGTGGCAAGAAAAACCATTCGCGTACCCTTATATACTCTTATGTACTAACTATACCCTTATTTCCCAACGAAGTCTTTTATCTCTTAGATCTTACATTTTATTTCCACGGAATGAAATTTTGGTAGTCATACGAAAACACTAAAATACTAAAAAATGAGACGAAATCTATAATAATTGGATCTATTATATTATTTTTATTATTATTATTATAATTACACTACTAATCAATTAACTATTATCTATTAATAATTTTTGCCTGTCAAATGCAAAGCGTGGATTGTCTTACAAATTAATAATATAGATGTAACAGTAAACGCGGTGGTATACGTTTCGTACCCAGCGTATGCAACAGGTTACCAACGCTACTCGTGGCTCGAAATTTGTATCTGGCAAAAAATATTGCTGCAAAGGGTCAACAGGTACTGTGTGCGATGCTCGAGTAAATTTCTCTAATCGGCTACAATTAGGGTTTCAGCCCATAGTAATTACGCCCAACTATTTTTTCCTTTTCCAGGTGTAGAGGGGATGGGTCATCGAGTTGCGAAAGGGAACCAAATGGAGGTAATTCGACGCGTGACCAGCCAACGAGCTGTCCGCTCGTATTCTAAAGCATAAGCCTGCAGGTATAGAATCGCCGGGTATTATGAACCAGTTATCAAGAGGGAAACGTGCGAGATGGCACGCAGCCCATGGCTTGGACTACACGCACGCGCTAGCCGCATACATATGCAACCACTTTGCAATTTCACCTTCCTGATTTGAGCGTTGATCAAACAATACCCTCTTAGTTTGTATGTCTATACATTGAAACTGACGGCGCCCGCCCTGGATGAGAGGGCACTTCACTTTTACGAGTCAAGTGGAAGTGATGTTATCGGCCTGAACATACATCTGGCAACTCGACTATTTAGAATGCATGGAAGATTTCGGGAATTTTAAAATTCCAAGCTTTGTGGAACGCTAATGTTTCGAGTACATACTGTGGAATTTAAAAATTGCAAGCATTCGAGAAATCTAAAGATTTGGGCGCCCGAGAACTCGAAAGTTTTTAATACTCTGGAATGTTAAAATTTTGAGCCCGTGAAACTCTAAAGAAGTCTAAAGTTCTGAGCACTCGAAACTTAAACATTTTGGCCGCTTCAATTCTGAGAACTAAAATAGGCGAAACATTCAAGAATTTGTTTAATGATAACTCAATGAGCGTAGAAATAGAAATATTTAAATAAGGAATCGGTCTGTTAGAGAATTGTAAAAATATTGAGTTTTATTATATGTATAATCCCAGTAATTGTTATATCGGGTCATCAACTTCTAGCGCACCAACTTTTTCGCCAATCTATACTGATCTGGACACGTTCACCTTTACGAATGCACACTTTGATGATGCACACATAAAGCGTACATTGGGTTTGCACTTGCTGTTGCATCAAGTACTTGGCATTACAGAAGAATTCCACTTTCCCTACAAAGTCGTATTTCTATCTTCTCTATAATCGCAGAGATCAAAATCAAATTGCCATAGACAGATTTCGATAAGATTAACCGTCTTGCGGAAGTGCGTCTTCGTTTATTATAATTTCTCGACAAATCGAGATTAACAAAGCGTGCCAATACATTATATACTCGACGAGATTCAGCACAGCGAACACTGTGACGATTATTTTGCAAGACATACTATCATATCTTATTTACAAAAAATGTTGACAAATCCTGTTTGCTTTTTACACGATAATGTACAGTCCTGACAGATCGACGTAATTTATTTCAACAGTTCCAATTGAGCGCAAAAAGTTGGCATACGCGTTTGCGTGGGCGTGTGACGATATATATTGGCAAAGGGAACTGACTGTATTCTAGGTCGACAATTTTTGGCGGGTTATTTGAACTGCGTAGACGTTCATGGCTATTGCAATGTCACGCGTTCACTTTCATCTCTTCTTGTAAATTTCATGACGTGTCTTTTGACCGAACGCCAAATAACTGCATCAAAGTCAAATGTGCCTCGGGGATTACTTCCATTAAAATTCTCGAGCAACTACCTGCTTTTTCTTTCGAAATGGCAGTCAACCGAAAAAAGTATTGGGCAGTCCGGAATTTCATGAATAATTCCGGTCCTTGAAATTTCCTGTCCGTGTCATCCTGATGCACGTACTTTTTCATGAATCAGTGTCGTCTGTGATCAAAAACAAATTAAAGCGCGCCGTCGGCATGATTGATGCGCATCCTTATTCTTTTTTGACACGCTGACGCTTTTTATTGAATTCTCAGATATCTCGAATAATCAGCGAATCGAATCGATTGACTGATATTTTAGAATTATGCGCAGAATAAATCAGAGTTTTCAAGATATTTGCAATGTTCTGTCCCCGATTGTGTATTTAACATTTTTGATTAAAATTTGTAATATGTATTTTATTTATATAATGACACCGGATCCCTTTATTCGTCATAAAGAAATAAATGTTTTTATATATTACTATAAGTTCATAATAGAGTGGTAACAGACTGTAATACAATATTCCTTGTATTGCTAATACTCCTGCATAGCTAAGATACTGTTGGAAGAAAATAAAGCATGAGAAAATAAAATAAAAGAAGTTGATGAAGGGTGTTCCGCTTTGGGCCTACTAATGGACTTGCCAAGTAACAACGGTCCAAAGAACAGTGATTTACAGAAGAGAAACACAGAAAGGTAGAGATCTGTGTGGATAACCATTAGTAGAAAATCCTTTGACAAGTGTGTTACTATAAATCAGTTCTAGGAAAAAACTTCCGCAAATTGTTATGAATTAGTTAATTTCGCGTGATATTACAACTAAAAGTAATAATGTTAGTTAAATCGTACACATATTTAAAATTTACCTATAAAAATAACGTATAGTAAATATAGGTTTGACTTAATCGCGTACTTTCACTTCGTCTAAGGACCGCTAACCTTACTTGCCTCGTCATTCATAATCAATTGACATTAACATTCAACTTTTATGCGAAAGATTAAAAGAGCCGCATTCTAATCAAGGAGAAAAAAGACATGCCAGGTTTTTTGATATAAAAAAGATACCAAACTTGATAGCAAAAAGGTTGCCGAAGCCCTTGGACGAACTTTCCAGCATCTTTAATGACATGACAAACAAAATTCTTTCCCGTCACCTCAGTGCGTTTCACATGGAAACGGGTATTTTCGAACTTGAATACCAGCCAAAATATTGGGATGTCTCATGTCTTAAAACATTCTAAAATAATATTCATGAAAAATGTTCTATTTCCATAAACATTATACTATGATATGAAGTTGCAGAAATACATATGCGTGTAATTTAGATGGCAATGGCATGGTAGAATTTTGTATAAGAAAATGTCCAAGATATTGTGAGGTTATAAACTCATAGATAGCGGTAAAAATTGTACAATCAATATAAACCTTATAATGAAGAACATAAAAATTTGCTTTCACATTTGTAAATGATGTTTGATGTCTCTTCCCTCCATTGTAATACAAGACTGACGTGCATGGATCTTTTTTATGTGCTTCTTCTATGTCTTGTATTACACGACATACATTTTCTATTTGCTGTTGTAACGTCACACGTATATCATTACTGAGAAGATGATAACCTTTTAATACCTGCATAAAAAGAATTCAGTAGGTTTAGTGCATAACTGGCATCTGATCGATTTAAATTCTGTTTTTCATTAATTGAAAAATAGAATTACATAGTACCAAAATTATACTTCTTATGTAATTATTACGAATATTTCGCACGTGCAACGAATGCATGTATGTCAATCTGTCTCGTTTTTTCCACGCATGCGCGAAACATTACATTCCTCAGAGTTGGCGCGCACGTGCTGGGAATCACCGGTGAACACGTAATTATTAATCACGACTGCTAATCTTAGTCGGAAGTGAATGCACTTTAAATAACAAAATTTGATAAATATAACTATATTACATATATGTATTTATATTGGACAAGCACGCACGCTTATGCCGTTCAAACGTTAACGTAGTAATAATAGTGGCAGCTTCAGAGAATCTGTTCATATTCATTATTGACATATTTATTACATTCCGAAAATACTCATATAACTATTTCAAAATAGTTCATATAACTATTTCAATATTTAATGAATTCTAAATATCGTTATTATTCACGTAATATATTTCCAACGACAAAATAAATGTAATTTGAAATAATGTATCGAAAGACGGCTGTTAGTCAAAGTTATTTTTATCTGATCGCGGAAATGGACGAGAAACTGTGCTTGGATCAATAAATTGCGTACGAAGATTGGATGAGATGATGATTTATGATCTTCTAAGTCTACTTTATGTTTATATGCCAAACATGAAAAATATAATGGAGACTGATTTATGTTAATTAACATTTAATATCGATTACAGTGCCTAGTTGTAAATGCAATCACAGAGTTAAGTATGTTCCATTTCTCGTACACTATTCTGTATGCAATGATTTGTATTTTTTTCGTACAAAAATCCATATTGGAAGATTATATTACGCGTAAATTAAATTTTGCGTAAAGCTTTCCCACGATTTGAAATTTCGTATTTGAAAGGCGAAAACAAGAAGCGCAATTAAATATATTTTTCACGAAAAATTATGCAAATGACGCTAAAAAGTTTAACAAATTATGTATTCTAATGTGTTGTTGAATATACAGAAGCTGCGGTAGTGAAGCAAATAGGGATAACTTATTCTCATGATTTCTCCTTCTATTCACTAGTTACATAATACAAACAGAAACCTAAGTGTAATAACTACTACATCAAACTTCCACCTTAGAAAGTACCTTTTTCTAAATTCTTCAGTGTTCTGAAATAAGTTGCGACGAATATTTGCAACGTTCTATTTAACCTCAAAGCTATTAGGACTTCTCAAACACTGAAACGATTTATAGTGTTGTAACTATAATATATCAGCAAATATTTCTTTAACTGCCAAATACAGATCAAGCGTATATCAGTATCATAATTATGTATTCAGTGCCATTTTTATTTGTGCATATAGTCACGCAGCATGAACGTAATGATCTTTTAAGTTCCGTTTTGCAGAACATTTCTTTTTCACTTTGTTATGATTACAATGATAACATCAAACAATCCTTGAATTAATCAGCAGACTTACGTACGTTACGGTACCGTTTGCCTTTCTCCTTGTCCTTTTTATACCGCTTCCAAGGATCTTGAGAACGGCCATTCATCAGCTACCGTAATATTTTTTTAGGCGAACGTGACATGTTATTCAATCTGTATTTTACATCGTAAATTCTAATGTCAATTGCTTGTATACTATGATGCCGGTTACATTTATATGTTTGTACATGTATATTGTATATTTGTATGTAATTAATATATGTATATTTATGCAAAACCAAAGTTAGATTTATTTCCACAAAAATAAGATTATACATTTTTTGTATTTATGTTAGATGTAAAAATGCATTCTTTCCGATTTTTGTGTGAAATGGAAGTTTCATTTTCGGAAAGAATTCATTTATACATATCTATTATTTTAGAATTTTAAAAGGCAAAAAATGTAGAAAAACAGCAGAATCAAAAATTGTTTAAGTTTTTACCATTATCGCATTCGCAATTTTATCAATCTTTCTGTTCGATAATGTTGGTAACTTTTTCGTTGCTTACGAAACTTACCATATCAATTTTTCTTGCATTGCATTAAATTTCAATATTATATCACATGCTAATTATGATAGTGTGCTATACTGGATATTTTGAAAGATAGTACGAAAAGGAACCATGACAAATTCGTGACGATCACGTACTCGAATTCATTTAAAAACGCGAGAAGTGGATGTAAAGTATGTATACACTCTATAGTCTCGAATCGTTACCTACTCAAATGGCATTATGATTTAGATCGTTATCGACAAAGCAAATAGAGAAACAATTTTGATTTTATTATCTATTACGCGATAACGATTATGTTCATCTATAGGGCAAAAACGTTGGTTTATTAACTTCGCGAAATTTCACGCGTGAAATTGTAATTTATGTTTAAAAATTATAGGCAACTACTCAAAACCTTAACAACTTGTTCGAGTAAGCATTATAGATAAAAAAATGAATTTATCGTGTTATGTATGAGAGAACTACCATTTATCGGCTAGCCACACGATTTTAATTATCACCTGCCAAATTAACATTAAATATTTGGACTACGTTTAACGTCTGAGCTGAGTGATTTAGCAGGTTACGATTTACTAGGTTATAGATTTTCCTGTATTTTGTTGAGCTTTGCTATATAAGAAAATGCGTCGTATTATAATTGGCACAATAAGATAAAATACAATTTAAAACTGTTTTAAAATTAGCTGGACGAAAATATCATTTAACGTCATCTATAAATATTTTGTATCGCTAATAGGTTAGACTGTTAAACACATAGTGGAAACTGAATATAAAATGAAAGTGCCTTGCTAAAAAAAAGGGAGAAGGGTTAAAATTCCCTCACGTCACCTTTAAATGATTAAATATAAAGATAACGAAATGTCAACGTTAACTTTCACTTAAGGAAATTCATTTATATACGAATACCGCTATATAAATTGTAACCGGTGTTTTAACTCCGTTTTGACATTGAACTAGTTACATTTTTGTGCTCAATGATCAACATGGGACTTTTTACCATCGTACTGACTGATGAAAAAGTGAGATAAATCTGGAGAGAAATATTTGTTTACAGTTACGCATTTAATCGATCGAGTATTTGCGATAAATTGTACAACTAGAGAATCAATTGAAGTATTCAAAAGTCAAACTGAACTACTTTTTAAAATTTTCATAATTTTAGTATCAAAATACATATCATTTAGGTTTTATTTTATCAGAAATGAAATCAAATGACTTCCATTTAAATGAATTAAAAATACCAAGATGACTTACTTGAAAATCTTAGTTTGTTGTATAACTTCATAGTAGTTGGACAAGGCTTTCAAAAGTGAGCTATAGTTTATGGTGCTTGCTCTCAAGATGTCATCAGCAAGTTCTGGTATGAAGACTGTCTGAGTCTTCCGCTGTTTGAGCATCTCCAATTCCTTAGTGACCAGATCATCGTGCAGCTTCATGTACTTCTCTTTTGCTTTTTGGAGCTTGTTCTGATTATTGTATACCACTACCGGCTCGCTACTTTCGGTACCAACCAACGTACGTACACACATGTTTCTTCCTTTCTTTTGATAACCGCCTATGCGTGATAAAAAGATAATAAATTAGTCTTCGAAACGTGCCGAATCGTTTACACCAATTACGCACGAAGGGCTCGTCGAATTTGACTCAAACGTTTCAGAAATAATTTGGAAATCGCGACGCGAATGCACGCGTAGACGAAGTTGTACTGTCGCACAGTGCGCCGCTCCGTGGAAGTAAACCCCCTTTTATAACTCCCCACCAATGATCGACAATCGGCCAATCACGAGATCATGTAATCGAAAGGGTTTGCCATTCGAGAAACCCTGAATTTACGAGGGATGAGTTCACTGATCTGTGATGAAGATTTAATGCAATCCTTATTGTTTAATTATCTCGTTGAAATAAAATCAAGGAACTACTTTCTATGGTTTGTATCTTTAAGATTAAGTTTCTATACTATAGTTATAATATAGAATTTCTGTCATTTCATTCTTTTACATAAGATTCATTTCCTATTTATTATAATGCATCATGCAGATTTTGTCTTTTTTGCAGCATTGTACTCGTTGACGTCAGTAATCGACACAAAAGAATCGATTACAGTTGAAATAATCATGTCCTTAAGCCAAGAACGAATAAGTACTATTATTACTTTGTAACCAATTTGAAACATATAATAGTATTAAGAATAGACTAAATGCTTTGAAGTGTGTCGAAAGTATTTTATGGTTCGATAGATATTAACATAGATCGAGAATATAATGTACAATAACATCTTTACCGTGATATGACATATTTTACTTTATATGGATGTTTTCCATTTCGTTTGGCGAACAAACCAAACAGGGGTTCAAATTGTAAATATCCTCCCAATTACATAAAAGCGCGGGAGATAAAAATTCGTTGGACTTAATTGACTGCCAGTGGTTGATAAAATCTCGATTTATCATATACGATCATGCAGCGTTTCTACAAGACAGAGTTAACGTCCTTTTATCATCTATTTTGCCAATCAATTTATAGGTCACATAAAATTCAATGGAAAATTTCATTAAGTAGGTTTGTTTTTAGCATTTTTCCTTTTACATTATAATTATCTGACGGACAATATTTAACGTTCAATATTATCGTTTGTGTAACGTTCCAGATTTTTTCATCTCATATTATTATCAATCAAGTGATATTTATATCCATCGTATATTTGTTATGAATATAATTGCATATTTAAGAATGTGATACGTTTCATTAGATTCGATATGAATTTACAAGATAAATTCGGGGATAACTTCGCGGGAAGAAAGCGGTGCATTATTCGAATGGAAGAAATAAGAACAGTGTTACAAAGAAGAAGAAATGATCGTGGAAAAAGAAGAAGAGGAAATGGACGAGCTGGATGGCGTGTTTCGACTGCGCACTAGCGTTATCCGGCAATTGCTGTTTTTTTACTCGCTTGATTTCAAATGAAGGGGTACCACCGGCGAACTACATAGTGATGAAAGATATTCGAGCAATAGGCATGTTTCCATGCTGTCCCTTAGTCGGCGACACTCACGAGAAACCATAGTTTGACTTTCAAATCTAAGGGCGTCATCTGCTTTTTCCTAAATTTCAATCAGTATGTAATATTAGCAAAATATAATTATAAAATAAAATTTGAATAATTCGATTTTGTTACGTTTTTTTCAGTTATCAATATATTTGTTACACAAGACAAGTTGTTGCGCAATACAAATTAATACAAACGGCTAAAAGAAAAAAGGATGTGAAACGTGACCACTATCAGTAAGGCCAAGGGACCAACATCTTTCCTTTTCATAAGAGAAGATTATGTACTTTAAAATTAAGTTGCTCATTTTCTATTACTCCGTAGCTCTATAGCTCTTAAATGTTATAAAAATTGTAGTATATTTAAACAAACTTAGATAAAATTATGAAATTTCTAATACTGAAATATTTTAGGGAGTTAAATAGCTATTTGAAGCGATTCGGTATGAATGAGTCAATGATGATTATATTATTTGAAAACAAACCTCATATAGAGCGTCTAACGTTCCATGGGAAGGTATATAGATAATTGATGGTTAAGTATTCATCAAGTTGGATTTACGTGCGCTATAGCATCACACAAACACGCTAGGCATCGTCATCCGAGTTAAAAGCGGCTCAGCGTAGAGTTGCTACGTGATTCCCTGCAACGTTAGAAATTTCGGTGCCTTATGATTCGGAGAATTTTTTTATATCTAGTCCATACAGTTCTCACGTATATAAATACCGAGTAATGGCCTAATATAGATTTCACGATAAAAAATTGCGTAATTAATTCTTCTTAGTAATTTCTTTTTCATATTATAACGATAGCCTTTCATTGCTAATTGTTTAAACATACATTAATTAGTTATCCACTTGCTATTTATTATTAATCTAATCTTTTCAGTATAAACAAAAGACTTTTCTGTAATGATACTACATATTTACCATATATTGTTTAAATTAAAAGCATGTTCTAAAGATAATAAAATATTTTCGGAAACGTGATTAGCAACAGGTTTCGGAATTAGGTGAAGGATTACGAAGCTTACATACGCATGAGGATCATCGCACGAGCTCGCAAGAAAAACAAATCTGGACTCTTGCGTTAAATGATTCAATAATCAATGATACAGCGAGCTTTCACAGTTACCATATGGTACATAGCAATACTGACCCAAGCTTCTTATAATCTAGAAACGAACAATTATGTAGTTAAGAATCGCAAATTCTATTCTCAAATCTTTTCTAATTATTTTCAAAATACATTTTATAAATTTACAATGATAGGAAAATTTATAAGAAATTCTAACTACACAAGGATAAAGATAATTGCAGAAAGAAATATAAAAAATGAATTTATCTTCGTTATTTTTTAGATTCAACATATTATATTTAAATTAAGAAGTTTCAATTACGTCAGGTAAATCGAATGACTATCCATCAATGTAACTATTAGCAGGTCTTAAAGACAAAATTATCAAGCTTTATATTATTACAGCTGTAACGTAAGATTAAAGGCTGTCGACCGCAAAATATTTGGCAAAGTACCACCCCCGAAGTGTGTATTCCTTAAGCTTCATTTATTTTTGGAACGTCTTTACTGACACTAAAGATGTTCCATTTCGATCATAATATTAATAGCATGACTCAACATTACATGAAACATATGGGCATGCATAATATTTGTACAAAGTATACTTTTCAACGCGAGAATTGTAATTAATTTGTAATGTATTTTTAAATTACCAAAATTAAAGATTCTTAACTTGCAGCTCGCAAATGCATGTTTATTTGGAGGGAAAGTAGTAGTTAGCCTTGCTAATAAATTTATTAATGAATCATATAAGTAGGTCAGCAAATGAAACATATACGTGCGTAAGAAGATAGCACATTAATCATAAATTTTTAAGTCGGTTTGTGCAATTGGAAAACGATCTTTGGTGTTCTTTTCTTCATAAAAGCAGAATTAATTAAGCCAAAACATTGTTTTTTATATTATTTATTGTTAAAGGAAAGATCATTATTGTAAGATGCTTACAATTGGCAAATTTATTTTATAATTTATACATGACGTATTACATGAAATCACATTCATCTCAAACTACAGTTCAGATCGAAGATAATAATGAAAAAATAACGTATAGAAATAAACTATGAATAATATGACCGTGGATGCTTAGCTAACAGCGATCTATGTAAAATACAAAAAGTAAATCATAGACATTTTAGCTCTGATCCATCACATTGGTTTCATTCATATTACTACCAGTACAATCTTTTTGGATTATCTCAAAAAGTGGTTGTAAGTCGGGCGTCGATTTGATCTGCGTTACAAACTCGCTCAACGATGGATTTTTATCTAAGAAAAGAGGAGAAGATTAAGGAATCAAACAACAAAATTAATACTGATGCGTAAAAAAATGATTTTTTACCAGCATCTGGAATAGTTAACAATGCTGCCACGGCTCTTAATGCCGAACGTTTAAGTTCATCTTGTTTTTCATATTCCTGTTTGACCGAATTTGCTTTTACCTTCAGTGTACAAGTGCTTTTTAATGGTTCAACTAATCGTTCTAACCCTACATACGATTCAATATTTCATTAATAAAAATCAATCAATTTATAATTTATACTACATACTTACTCTGCAAAACTGCTGTAGGACATAATTGAGCAAGTCTCGCAGTCATTAGATAAGTTAACATCTTAATGTCATAATGATCTCTGAGACCATTCTCAACGTGATTTAAAAATTCGAAAACATCGAGACGATCCAAACAAGAGTCGAGTAATGTATACATGCACTCGAATGCTGCCTTTCTGAGATCTAAGCCATCATCTACTGTATGTTTGAAGGGACCCATTTCCACCTCTCTTATTAGTTCTTTCTACATTTAAATTGTTTCATACACGTAAAATAATTATTCAACAAATAATTAATTAAATAATGATAATTAATTAAATTGTTCCTTGTCGAATACCTTTATCTTAGTTTCAGCGTAAAGATGTGGTAACACGGAATCTAATAAATCTCTTATGAGCATTGGTTTATTGTGTGCTGCTGAATTAAATGCAACTAAAGCTACCCTTCTGACATTCAAATCGGGATCTTCCAAAGCAACTAAGAAACTATCCATACGTTGTTTTAACATAGCATCGATTTGTTGTGGCTGCAAAGAATTTCATAAAGAATTAAGTAATTTATTTTAACAAGTAAAACCAATGTATGAAATACCTGGTCAGAAATAGTAAATTTAACAGCAGTAACTGTAGTAGTTCTCAAAAGAGCAGATGTTGATTTTAATGACTCTTGTAATCTTGGCAGTAAAGTAGCGGGATCGATCAATGTAAGTTTTCCTAGGCACTCTGCTACAACGTTACGGGTACCTTCTTCCGTGCATTCACAATGCCTATACAAAAGCATCCAAATCGAAGGCACGAAATTTTGCAAATGAGACACCCCGGATGGACTAGCAGATTGACATGTAATTATCTGCAAGCCATTAAATTTTCAAAGTTTTAAATGAAAATAAAACAAAGCTTAAAATATTTAATAAAGGTTACCTCTTTCAACGAATGTAAAAGAAGATATTGACGCTTTGGTTGTGCCTCGATTTCTTTCAAAATGAATGGCAAGTATTTTGGAAGATTACCAACAGCTATGTTACCCAATGTATAACTAGCTGCTGATTTTACCTCCTCTGAATGGGAAGAGAATGAATTCAAAATTATATGTTTCAGAGAACTGATTTCACTCAAATCCCTAAATAGAAAATAATTTAAGTGACGTGAACAATTTGAAATCGACATAATAATATATACTTACACATGTCTACCTATTTCACCAATAACCAATAATGCAAAAATATGCTGCGCATCACTTTGAGGATTTTGAACGTCTTTCAGAAATTGCTCGACCACCGCTTGAGCTTCTTGATGCCATGTGATTGTTAATGCAGCTGCACATTTTGCGAGGGAATGATAAGCTTGTTTGTGAAGTACAGATTGACTGACAGGAGCTAACAACATTGAGAGCAATTCTCTGTAACCAAGACCTGGTATATCTGCTTGTACTAGTGCTTGGAAAAATTCCAACATCGAATTCAAAGCCACACCTAACACATGAAGAAGAATTCATTATTAATATTTTTATTATACATATATATCTTACATATTTTTTAGTTAAGTATTTAAATATACATTACCTTGTAAAAGTGGAGACTTCACCAGAACTAATATTTCTGGAAGGATGTTATCAGAAACCCTTGTAAGAGCAACTGGATGTAACTTCGCTATGGTGGTGAGAAGATTAAGGGTTAATTGCGCAATATGTAAATCGGTCTCGTTTAATAATGCTGGTAATTCTGTAGTAACCTAATAAAATATTCTATTATAATATGAAAAAAATATTCTATTATAATATTTTCCTATTTATTACCTTATCCAATAAATCAGCATGAAGAGTAGAGCTATAGTTTCGAACCAAGGTATCCAGAAGTGGAAGAGAACATAATTTTAAAGCCCGTTGATTTTTTCTCAGAAAAGATCCAAGAATTGGAATTGCTTCTTCCTGTAAAAAAAAATACAGTAAAATGAAGCAAATACAATAATATCAAAATAGTATAAAAATGTTTATCAAAACAAAATCTGAAGTATTAATCTGTAAAAAACAATATAGCGTACATACCATAATTTGATTAAGATCTACTCTTAGAGGAGACGCTGCTATACATGTCAAGGCTTTCACCGTCGTAAGTCGAGTGATCTCATTACGTAGTCTATCCAGGAATATAGGAAGGCATACATGCAATTCGTCAGACAAAGTATCTCCAAAATGTGCGAGAATTTGACCCATGCATGCGATTGCTCTTTCCTTTACTTCTTGATCGATGTCTGCTGTTCTCAGTCTCATTAACGTGCAACGATATATTTCCCCAGATAATGATGTAAAATCAAAGTAACATGTTTTATCTGAAATAATATTTATGATAACGAAATAAATTTTTTATTGATTCATTTATAAATCTATAGTCAAACAGATTTGTTTACCATGTGGCCTGATTACTTGCACAAGTTGTTGTAATACCAACAATGCTTCTGCTGTAATTTTATAAAATGGATCTCCGACAGCTAATATAATCGGTGGCGCTAAAACTGCCATATGAGCGTGAAACACTTCCGGTTGATGAGTTATCAATAACGTATGTACAAATGCCAATGTATCAATCTTCATATTGGATGAAGAATTTTTGTCTCCCAAAGAATATTGTATACCAGGTATCAACGCAGGTATATGATTACTTAAAGCACCGGGCAATACGAGCACTAATTCTTTCAGCAGTGAGAAACAATCTTGTCTCGTTTTAATACTTTTTTCTTTCATTTGACGATGAACAGCTTTCACGATTAATGGGACTTGTTGCTGTAGCAATGCAATAGGTCCATCATCATCTTCCATTGCATCTGGATCAAGAGCCACACCAGTAGCTGGTCTTGTTTGTCTTAGAAGTGCAATGTATGCATGGAAAATATCAGACTTTACATTTTCCTCCCTTTCTACAAAAATATAGCTATATTAGTAACAATTTAAATAACATTAATTTTCTATTGAACTGTTTTTACTGTATGCGAAAGATACCTTTAAATCTTGAAATCAAAGCCGGAGAAACAACTTTATAAAGTTCGGGAAGAAGCTCCCGTCTACTAGACACAACAGCTTCCAGGCACTTTGCAGCTGCCCTACGAACTTTCCAACTCATGTCATCATCATCTGAATATTCGTCTTCCGCGTCCTCTTCTCCATCTTCTTCTACTTCCATCATAATATCTTCTGCATCGGACATTTCGTTCATATCATCATCGTAATTGTAATTTGGGTCATATGTAATGTAAACCAAACAGATTTCTATAATCTAGCAAAGAAATAGAATTTAACGCAAATTTCTGAATAATTCTAATGAATCTAAAATGTTAAAATTACTTAAGAAAGTGTCCGCACTTTATTTATATGTGGAGTAATTTCTTTAGGGCATCTGTATACAAAAGATTCAAATGCTTGCAAACAATACTCTCTCAACTCATCATCATCCTCGTTACTATACTGTACAATTAATGGCATAACTTTTTCTATTTGCTCTCCAAATCTGTGACCTGCTTGACGACTGAAATTTGACAATAAAAATAGGATTTATATAGAAAAAAATGCATAGTGATTAGTCATAAAAATACTTACCAAATGGAAGCAATGCATTGTATATAAGTACGTATTACATTTTTTGCTGTTTGAGTATAAAGTCCTTCAAGTAGATGATCTACTAGTTTATTGTACAAATAATTGTTGCTTGAAGTTAGGAGATGACTCAATGCTATTATAGTACGCTTTCTAACTGCTTGACGAGGAGAAGAAAGTTGCGGCAACAATGCGGCCAAAATAGTGGAATGGAACGTAATTAGCAAAGCACCAAATCGAGACAATAAATCGGCCATAATATCGAGTGCTTCGAGTTGTACGGATACATCCTCCTGCTGTATGTAATAAAGAATTATTTCTTTTATTCTGAATATGTTATATAAAATATTATTAATAACTTTAAGATGAGTTATTATAAGTTTGAAAACATTAATTACTTTTTCTATAGCACTACTTAGTCGGCCGGTTATTCGTTTACAAACATTCGCGACAAGTGCACTGGATCCCAAAGGAAGCTCAGATATTACAGTCTTCAATCCAATACTGGAAATATCCCTTAATTGTTCTTTATCTGATACCATGTTAATGCATAAGGCATCTACAATAGTTTCCACCTGGTACTCCTTTACCTTATTGACTAGTGGGCCCAAACTGAAATCGGACACGTTTCTGTAATCGTGTCCAAATACAAAGAAAATCTTGCAAACATAATATGCGTTTCAAACACACAAGCAATTACATATATTCAATTTTTAAAGAAAAACAACTAATGCTAAAAATTAACACACAATATTATTATGAAATTTCAAACCAAAAAATTCACATCTAAATCTAAATATAAGTGTACCATTTTACAGCAAGATTTTGTACTTCTCCATTTTTATCCTCTAACAGTTTTAGAAGCATTTTCACAACTTTACGTTCTGAATCATCATCCAGTTTAATATTGTCTTTTTGGAGTTCGCTCATTAAATCATTGGTTGCCATAAATCTGAAGTCCTTATCGGTGGATGTCATCTAAGACAATAAAATATGAGTTAAAACATCGATATAAAACCAAAACAATGAATAATATTTTGCAACTAAAATTACTTATAAAAATAAGCAAAGAATGTATTGTTCCATTTGATAATAAAATATATACTAAACTAATCAAATTACTAATAATAAACAATATATCAACTAATAATCATTATACATATATAAAACTTTGGATTATTCCAATGAAAGATAAAAACAATACATATATAATATTATCTTAGTGACAGCTGAAAACACCTTTGTTTCTTGCTGACAATGAATTCATGAATCTGTACATTTTTGGCCATGTAAAGTATATAATGACAAAATATTATATTGTAATTAAAAAAAAAAATAATATTAAACAAGCATAATATCGTTATTCGTACTGAAAATTAAAAAATCATTGCTTATAAGAATAATTGCATATTTTTTTAAACAATAAAGCGAGGTTATGTAGAACTTCAATATCATCACCGGATCAAGTGTTAACATCCTCATCAATTTTATCTCAGAATAAAAAACGATAGGATTTTCAGCATATATTTCAAAAAATATGTCAAATACCTTTTCTAGCAGGTTTGCAATTTGATAGGAAACACTAGCCATGATTGAAAACTTTTTTACAGCCGGTTACAGTTGTCGTTCCAATATTTCACGTTATAATAAAACGAAAAGAAAAAAAAATTACGAAGTTCCGTCGAAGCAGACGACACTGAACTTGGTTACGTTTATTCGATAGAAAATCGCGTTAGAAACTGTATTTTAATGAAATTTCACTGTCGGCAGCATTTCAATACTGCGAAACTTTACCGCAACTTGGACTGCCAAAATTTTGATAGGAAATTGCGTTCCTAAACTCTATCAAACAATAACCGCTGAAAAGAAACATCGCAATATAGCTTCACGATTGGTTCATTTCTCTCTGACGCGTTTTACTTCGCTTAAATGGTTTTTTACACTTTGATATTCTTTTACAAGTTCGAATGACGATAATTGTATCTGCGATCTAAAGAGTTAAATAAAAAAGGTTAATCCTATTAGGTTATAAAATAAATGATCCTTCATTTATGATAATTTTATTTAGACATACTACAATATTATCTTTTAAATTATAAATACTATACTTATGATATTGATCACATTTCATATGTTGAGTAAAAAAATATATTTAGTCTGCTTTGTATTTAATTTACTTAATTTAATTCTACTTTCAGTATTTAGATGCTTGTGTTGCTCATTCTTATCTTTTTACTTGTCTCATGTTAGTTTAAATTAAAAATTCTTTGCTGTTCATTGTAATAAAATATAAAATACTTATACCCAAACTGGTTTAAAGAAATAAATAACCTTTTGTACTGACAAATAACACTATGATAATACCATAACAATTTAACAACAATGTTGCACATCTTTAGTCCGACTTATTTTCTACTACTTGGCTAGGACCTCCACCAGCAGCTCCCTATTATTTAAAATAATGTGTTTTATTATCTAAATATATTTATTGGTAATACCATCATTATATACCTGAGCTTTTGACAAATCTTCAGATTGATTCACAGAACCTTGGTTGAGAAAACATGTAATAGGCTTCTGCCATTCTGGAGTTTCCCTTGGATGATACGGATTACCACCTGAATAACTCTTTCCTAAAATTACGATTGTTTTAAATTTTGAAACTATACCTTTAATTTAATAAAATTATAAATCTTACCTTTGCTACTGCTACCTGATTTCTTAACTGGTGTACTTTTCGTAGTTTTATGTGGTGCTTTGCTACCAACAGCTACAAATAATAAATATTAATGAAACTTTCGTAAAATTAATTATCTTCTGGTACTCTAACAATTAAAAATAATAATATAACTTGAATAAAACTACAAAATATTTATCAAACATAATAATACAAGTTTAAATTAACAATCAAAACCAACTGAAATGAAATAACAAAGGAACGAAAGAAATTTTTTAAATAATTTACTGAAAAAAGGTGAATTTTTAACAATTTGTTTTACCTCTTGTAGGGACGCGATCCGCCTTTGTTCTCACCATTTTGTAAATATTAAGGATACAAATTGAAAAATATAAGAAAATAAGTGACTTTAGAAGATTTCGTTATAATACATTACACGATATTCAAAATGAATAACCCCTGTCCCTTATTACTTGTTACTACCAATCGCAAATAAGTTGAGCATCAAACAGGAAGGCCAACTTCAAAAGATCCTAAATTAAAAACAAACTACGAATGTTACTACATATTTCCTCTGATATTTCTTTTCAAATACTTTAAATTAAATTTGTAGATAAATGAGGAGAACAGTCGTCTTATAATAATAGCATATTTTTATTGAAGAAAATAATTATTACCAATCATAATAGTTGCATTTAAGCAAAAATACTTTTAAAAGATTTCACATTTGAAGGAACATGATAAATTTTATTTGAAATATTTTTATGTTATATTTAAAATAATATTACATTTACTAATCGATAACTTTCTTTTTTGTACAAATTTCTTCCAATAAATTAAATAATAATATAATTTATTTAACGATGAGATATATTTTGTAATATATATATATATATATATATATATATTTATATACATATATATGTAAACATAGATGCAACAATACTATATCATAATTATTTCATTACTATATCATCATCATATCATGTCATAATACTGATACGTTGTAATCTGATTATTTCGCAATGATATTATGTTTCAGGGAAGCAAGAAACGTGAGCATCATCTTATTTTCGACTCATTAATAAAATAAAAACAAATCAAAATTACGTAAAATAATTTATATATGTATACATATAACTACATATGTCTATGTTACATTAAACAGGCCCTTTTTTCTTTTCAAATGAGATATGACAATCATATCTCGCGTAAAATCTCAATTATAACAATTTTTTGTGGATGATTATATAAAAGGTTTCCTTTTTTTGGACAGCAGTAGTCATGTACTTTTTGTTAACATATATGTAAGTTGTGAAAGAATATCGAGTACACTTTCGTGCAAAAGATATAGCTATGTCAGTAAGTGTATATTGTATAACTTAATTTTAATACTGAATCACAGAAACCCCCGTTAATTGGGTAAGCAATAAATTACATTCTTGAAGAAGTCTGCGTACTTCTTGGGAACGAATTTGTGCTTGCATTGAGAAGGAAGTAATTCAATTGTCTAGTATTTTTTGCAATATTTTAGATGTAGAAGAACGTAATTAAATACAGGTTTAGTTTTTTTTCTCAAATGTACAAATCCGTAATTAAAAATTACGATCACATTCATCTCTTTTTAAAAAGAATATAAATGTTTCAAACATCGAGCAAAACAAAAGCTTCAATGAACTTTCTTTCCATTCCACTTATAATAAAAACATATGTGAAGTACTCAAATGTAATTCTAAAGACAACACAGATGTGACATTCGAAATTATTAATCTAGTTATTACTTTCAAATGTTGTTCCAAACATTTAGCAATATGAATATACCCTCGAAGTTCTTCTGATAATATGCAAATAACAATTTTTACTATATTTATGAAATCGAAGGTATTTCAAAATTAACGCTAAGATTTTCAGATTGTGCTAATTTAACAATCGTTGATAATTTAACCGCAACTCGGGCAGCTTCATCAAGATCATCTATTGGTACAATTTTTAAACCTGCATTTGCAATAAGAGCTTTTGCTTCGTCTACATTTGTACCCTGAAATGGCAACAAAATCATATAAAATTAAATTTATGTCAATTACTTCAATAAAGTAATAATATGTATTTAGAATTATACCTGTAATCGAACAACAACAGGAATTTTTAAGCTAAGTTCTTTAGTTGCAGCAATAATTCCCTCTGCGATAACATCACATCTCATTATTCCACCAAATATGTTAACCAAAAGAGCGTGGACCTATAATTGATATAAAAAAAGAATATTTATCAATCTTATCAATATTAGAAATAATAGAATCTATGTTATGTGAACCCACTCGTGAATCTGATGTAATTATTTTAAATGCTTCTTTCACAGCAGATGTAGACGCACCACCGCCTACATCTAAGAAATTAGCTGGTTCACCTCCATGCAATTTTATGATGTCCATAGTAGCCATAGCTAAACCAGCTCCATTTACCATACAACCAATGTTACCATCAAGTGCAATGTAATTTAAATCATATTTAGCAGCTTCAACTTCTTTAGTATCTTCTTGACTCCAATCTCTTAAGGAAAATAGTTCTTTTTGCCTAAATTCAGCATTATCATCAAATCTGCACTTGCAGTCCAAAGCAAAATCTGTATATTAAAGAATGCAATTTTTAAATGTTACTCTTTATAATGTATAGTGAATTATAAATTTTTAAGATTGAACTTACATTCTCCATTAACATCTTCTGCTAAAGGATTCACTTCTAATAAAAGAGCATCTTTCTTAAGAAACATCTTATACAGGTTCATGATGATGTTAGAAATATAATCTTTAACATTCTGAAGTCCAAGTTTAACAACAATTCGATCTGCTTGCTCTTTCGTAATACCCTTATGTATATCAATGGGCTCATACATGATAGCACTAGGATTTGTTGCAGCAACCTCCTCAATATTTACACCACCTTGACTTGAAGCTATTATGACTGGACCCTCAAATAAAAAATTTTTTAATTATATAAGCTGCTCTTCCATTCATTGAAATTACATTTATTTAGCAACTTACACCAAAGGCTCTTTCCATCATAACTGCAAGATAGTATTCTTTACGAGGAAACATACGTTGTGTAACCATCACTGCATTGCATATCCTACCTGCTTCACCTGTCTGTTTAGTAATTAACAATTTACCTAACATTTGACTGGCTAATTTTTTTGCTTCTTCTGGTCTATAAAAAAAAAAAAAGAAAAATTAATGTAATGCAAAGCATACATATCTATCATCACCTGGGCATAATAACTTACGTTTCACACATCTTTACACCACTAATGCTAGTTCCTTTAAAATGTCCCTTTCCTCTGCCACCAGCTAAGACTTGTGCCTTCAAAACAATATCTTTGGTCTTCAAATCAGCAGCAAGTTTGGCAGCTTCATCTGCAGTTTTAGCAACTCCAAATTTAGGAGTTGGAACTCCAGCTTCATTTAATAAACTGTAACTGATGTGTTCATGAACATTCAAATTCCTGACTGATTGCTTTACTAAGTTGGTTTTGCATCCCAGTATCTATATAAATGAAATAGCAAAAATGGATCAATAACAATAAATAAAGCTTGTGTAACATATATGATAATAATAGACATTAATTGTTTAATACAGAAGAACATAAAGAAGAAGAGCAAAGAAGTACAAAGATCAATCAATGGTAATGACCCACATACTTCTAATCGCATACTTGGCACTTGTACTTTATTTTGTCTTTGGTAAAGAAATACTCTAACTAATCAAAACAAGAGAAAATAACAAACAGTGGGTATAGTTATTGAAAACAAATGATATAAAATTGAATACTGAAGATGATAAAAAAAATGCCAAAACGCTTTTTAAAAAAAAAAAAAAGAGTAACTTCGTAACAAAACGAAGTAATCAATAGTGATGACAATCGATTATTCGAATTTCAAATTTTCAAAAAGAATGACAGTTCTTGGTAATTTGACAAGTAGTGTCATTTTTCACGTAATTGAATAAATATTAATTAAATACGAATGTACAGAACAGAGTCAATGACCAACGAATCAAAGGTTGATTGTGAAAATGTCCACGCTCATATTGCACAACTGTCATATTCATATTTCGTAAAAAAAACTTGGTTTAGTGCAAGGCCACAATCTTTGGCTTCGAATCGCTTGACCCTGGCGCTCAATTTAGCAGACTACAGATATCTAATATGGTGATTATACCACTTATGAATTATTGGCGTAAATATCGATGGATTCGTGAAAATGGAATAAAATGACATAAATGAATAGGAATTATCGTAAACAAATAATATAGTACGACACGAAAAATAGAATATTTAATGTACCTTTGACCCATTGAATCGGGTAAAATTTTCAACGATTGAGATAGTCCGAGACAACATGGTGGCCATCTTACTAAAGCAGTGGCAGTGGACTGCCAAAAGTGCCAAATGTAAGCTGCGCTGTCTACGCCTTCATGTCCCCACCTTCCTTGATGTTTCCTGTAAAAACATGACGCAAACTCCACGGTGATGCCGCGATGGCAGCACTTCTTTATATTTATTTGAATTTTTTCTGATTTAATTACTCATTCGATTTCTCTCTACTACTGTATTCCAATTTTGGAACATTTTAATTATAGATATAACATTTCAATAATAAGTTCATTGTACAAGTTTTGTAAAAGTTATTATATTTATATGTGAAAAAAATATATTTAGTTTGTTTTGTATAGTTAATTTAATTCTATTGTCGCCATTTAAACACTAGTATTATTCTATTTTATCTTTCAGTAGTCTTGAGTCAAAATTAAGCATTCTTTGTTATTCATTCATATAATTATAAAATACCTAAATCTATATAAATATAAAGAAAAGTAAATCATTTTTAGTACTGGCAGTAACAATTTCATGATTACAATTCTTAGAAATTATGATACAAAATAATATATTATATTCGAAACTAGAATAAATTATTATATTATAAATTTCGAAAAAAATATTTATTCTTTACAAACATATTTACATCCACATAAATTTATATAATATAAAAAAGGTCAAAAAGGAAAGACATCTAATATTTTATAATATCCAACTTTTGTTGTCAGATATAAAATAATAAATATAAAATAAAACGAACATAATAATTATATATATGTATGTAATATATCTTTCAAATTGTGTCTAAAAATATAAAAATTTATTTCACTTTTACTTCTTCTTGCTTCCGACTTTAGACTTTTCTGCCGATGTTTCTTTGGATGTGAAAGAAATGTCCAAGTTCATAGAATTTGCAGCTTTTATTATTAAAGATAATTTTACAACCGATTCAGCAGCTTGGGCAAAATCATCTACGGAAATAACTTTCAATTGTGCTTCCCGTATCAATCGATGAGCTTCTTCTACGTTAGTTCCCTATATGATTAGATTAGACTAGTATAAGAAAATTGTGTATAATTTTTCCTCATGTATTAGTGATAAATTACCTGCAGTCTTACAACTACGGGAATATTCAACTGTAACTCTTTGGACGCATTGATAATACCTTTTGCGATTATATCACACCTCATAATACCACCAAATATATTTACGAAAATTGCTTCTACCTAAAAATTGGTAAAATGGTTTTAAACCTTACATTACGTATTTTCAAACTTACTGGCAAAAGATATAATTCGAATATTACTTGTTTTAAATTTTAAGTACCTTCGGATCAGAAATTATTATTTTAAAAGCTTCCATCACAGCTTCTTCAGTGGCACTACCACCCACATCTAAAAAATTAGCTGGCATACCGCCATTGTATTTTATTAAATCCATAGTAGCCATCGCTAATCCAGCACCATTTACCATACACCCTATATTTCCATCTAAAGCTATATAGCTTAAATTAAACTTAGATGCTTGGACTTCGTTAGGATCTAGTTGTGTGAAATCTTGCAGTGCAAATAGTTCCTTTTGTCTGAACTCTGAACTGTCGTCAAAAGAACATTTACAATCTAAGGCAAAATCTGAAAATACGTAATACTTATGTTATTAACTATCTTTAATTTAATAAAATGAATTCATTGAATTCTTTTTTACAACATACATTCTCCGCAAATATCTAATGCAAATGGATTAATTTCAAGTAATAATGCATCTTTCTCGATGAACAACTCGTAGAGATTACAAATAATTAACGATGTAATCTTCCTCTCCTCTCCTTCTATACCTAAGTTATCCACAACTTGATTTATTTGTTCAAGTGATAAACCTTTCATGATATTCACTGGTGTATACGATATAGCTTCCGGATTCGTGGCAGCGATGTCTTCGATATTTACACCGCCCTGTTTAGATACAATTACAACAGGACCCTGTAAATCATATTTAATTTTTACTTTTAATAATAAATTCAATGATAGTTACAATTAGACTGCAGATATTTATGCATTTATATAAAGCTATACAAGAATGTGCACAAACACAAAATTACATAAATTATCAAAAGGAAAACAAATGTTATGACATTCAGAAAATAAAACCTTCTTTCAAGTTAAAACTCTTTATCTGTACCAATAAAAATATGAATTTGTACAAAGATCCACAGTCTAGTTATAATGAAACGTTGCAATTTACATCAAAAGATTGTTCCAACATTACTGCCATATAATATTCTTTACGTGGGAACATACGTGTTGTTACCATTACTGAATTACAAATTCTACCAGCTTCTCCAGTTTGTTTAGTTATTAACAATTTACCTATCATATTATTAGTCAAAGTCTTTGCTTGTTCAGGCCTAAAAATATATGTCAAATACAGTGTATCATAAATATAATAACATTATAATAGAGTTGATTTAATTGATTAAACTCACGTTTCACACATAACTACACCGCTGACGTTGGTATCTTTAAAGTGCCCCATTCCACGTCCACCAGCAAGAACTTGAGCTTTCAGAACAATATCTTTTGTCTTAAGATCAGCTGCTATCTTGGCAGCCTCGTCTGGAGTTTTGGCTACTCCAAAAGGTGGAGTTGGAATTCCACTATTTTTCAATAAAGTATATGCGATATGTTCATGAACTTGTAAATGTCGAGTTTGTTGAACAGTGACAGAAGTACGATTTAAAAACTGAAAATATTTTCTTTGATATATTTGCATTTGTTGTATGTGACTACTTAAAATAAATACTGTTACCTGTCTTCCTATTTTTCTAACACAAAATGATGTAAAAGACGAGAGTCTAATGGACATATTGCCGGCAAATAATTTTAAACAATTTTATTGCTATACAAAATGAGTTTTTCTAACACATTCACATTGAAAATTGTTTGGCTTTCCAAGAGGGTGATTGTGAAACAATTATTGTAAATGTACAGAACGTTATAGGATGTTTTTCTTGTAAAAGTATTATACCTTGAATTTGTAAACTTATATAAAAAATGTGACAAATTCAGTTAAATCGAGTAGGCGATGAATGTTGAATTCTGAGAGACACTGTATTTATAATTATAATACTACATTATAAAGCAATATTTTTACAATCGAAAAGTATTTCAGTAATAAATTCTTTAACTCTTATAAAAATTATTGCATTTATATTCTAAACCACGTCGCTGTAGTTGGATGGTAAATTTCAATAAACTATAAAATTATGTTTGATTAAATATAGCTTTCATAGTGTAATAAAAATCCTACTTTTTATATGTGTATAGATAGAAGATATATATATTAAATTATGTTAATAAAGTAAAATAAAAAAGTTCAATTTATATTGTATTTCTATGTATATACTATATATACTCTGATTATGATTTCCTTATAAGCACTTATATAACAACTATTAAATACGTATAATAAAGAAAAGAAATTCATTCTACATTATATTTATATTTCATTGATATATCATGTTCAGTATACTCGAAATGTGAATAATCCTTGTACCTATATTAAAAACTTATTCCACGACTCAGACTTATACTTATTTTGAGAACTAATTAAACATCCCTAATAAAATTTCTACAATTTTTATAATTCGAATATGGTTATAGCGTTCATTCTTTTTAATAATATTATACTTTGTCTCTAGATGTACTAAACTCGCGTAATTGAGGCCACATTTTTCAATAAAATATATTAAGTGTGATAAAAAAATAAATCTGCCGAATTATTATTACAGCATAGGAATATATACATAAAAACGAAATAAAAATGTTACTAAAATATTTATAAAGTAACAAAGAATGAAATATCTTTGTACTAATAAAAAGTTAAAATCTATTTTTAATATTAAATATATATATATATATAATATAATATTAAAAATATTGCAAATTATCTTTTCATACAAAAATTTACTATAAATTTCATCTTCATATGCAAATCAATTTATATTGAACTTTTAAACTCAAATATGAGTTAATAATGAGTTAATGATGAGGTAATATTAGACATCGAATTTATTATGAATTCATTTTATCATGAATTATGTAGTTAATATTTTGGAATATATTTCAAACTTAAATGTTTTATGCTTTAAAACTTCAAAATAATTTTCATATAGTTTTAATATACAAACGAAAAAATGGGGAACATTCGAGTTAAATAAATTGATTTCTACTTGATGTAACTTTAATATTAATGCAATTGATAAGAAAACATTATACCTAGTATCTATTTCAAGCATAAAATTTCTGGCCTCAACAGTCTTATATTCTAAATACAAAACAAACTTTCCTTCTTCAATTTAAAAACTAAATCTATCATTAAGCGTTCTTCCTGTAACGCCGAGATTTCCGGACAAGCTATACATGACTTCGCTGAAAGTACGATCATCGACATCTGGTCTTGCGTCTGATGAAGGAGTGTTGCGTGTACGAGAACGGGAACGCGATCTTGACCTTGAACGTTGTCGACTAAACATAGGTGATCGACCAACCTGAAATTTATAAATTCCACCATATTAAATTATATAAATTACACAAAACTTGATTTTTTTTAAATTATAACTACCAGTAATATCTTATTAATCATTTTTATTATCATACCATATTCAAATTTTGTACACTTTGTCTAAATGGAGACCTTCCTCTTGGTAATGGGCGCAAACTGTTCACAGCACTTCCGTTTCTGCTTGGGGTAAGAGTAAGAGGGCGTTGATGCGTGCTAGGACTGTACTCATTTCCCAATGTATACATGAAGTTTACATTTGAGTTTGTATTTAATCGCGAGGAACTACAACATTGTATAATTTCAATAAAATCCCAATATAAAGTATAAGATTTTGTAATTGAAAATAAAAAATAATTTACTAAAAAGTATTTCAAATTATATGAACTTAATTGTAAGCTACTTAAAACAATAAATGTGAAGACATTTAAGCATACTTCATTCTCATTAATTTTTGTTCATATTGTGCACGTCTTTGTGCACGGGCAATTTGATCTGATCGTAATCCACCAGTAGTAAAGCGACGTTGAGAAGTTAAAATTTGTTGTCTTCTATCTGTGGATCTTTGTTGGAGTGATAATAATGATTTCCCAGCTTGTGGAATCTACAAGAGAAGAACATAATTAAATTAATGTCAAATTAATTACGTTTATGATTTATTATCTACAATATTAACTTACTCTGAATTGGTTTTGTAAGGATAATCTCTGGTTCTGTCTTTGTAGCAGCAATTGTTTTGCTCTTTTAACACGATTTCGGTAAGCAATTTGAGCAGGGCTTTGATATCCCAGTCGATTATGAACCGAAGTTGGATCACGTAAATTTGGTAAACTGTTCGTTCGTTTTAATGGAGTCTTATTATTTGTAAAAAAGCCTCCTTGTGTAAAAGTCAAGTTTGTGCGACTTCTACTTCGAGTCAGACCAAATCTATTACCACGACCACGGCGAACATTAAAAGCTCCTCGTGTATTAGGTTTCTGATTTAATGTTAAATTACTTCGTGATCTAGTTAAACCACTGTTTTTCTTATATCGTTTTCTCACAAAACCACCACGCACATTATTATTATTGTTGTTATTATTGTTATTTTGCCCAGCTTGCCATGTTTGCTCTTTTTTAGCAGTTCCAACATTACGCTTTACTCTGGTACCTCTACCTCTGAGTCCACTTCGCCCTCGCACACTTCCTCGAGTGCGTTTAGCACCAGTTTTTCCATTAGTAGCCCCGGCCTTTTTCTTTTTCTCCTTTTTCTCCATCTTTATGATTTCATCTTAAAAGGAAGAAAATTCACAAGGTTTAGTGAGCGTACAGTCTTATCAGTGCATGAAGTTAATTTGTGTTAAGCTTTAATCTGGAATATGTGAAAAATTTCCTCTTGTATGGATGATGTTGAAGGACAACTCAATATGGCTAATTCAGTTTCTATTTAATTCTTTTAAGTATATCGATCTTTTTCGATATTTATTTTTGTGAATTGTTTCCCTGATTTTCTTCCAATATGTGTATATACTTTCAAAATAATCTCACTGTGTATGGTCTATGTATACACATACATCTATCAATTAATTACAATGAAACTTAAGTAGAATATAACTTGGAATTTCTGTGTTTATAGATCAGCCTTTAAGTTTAAAATGTGTTACTAATTCCTTAAATTATATCAAATAAAAAATAACAATAAAAATCACATATTCTATATTAAATAAAAAATAACAGATGCAGTGAAACACTGTACTTCTGCAGATGACAAGGACACTTTAAAATACCATTGTTTTGTATAAAATAAATAAATAAGTAAATAAATAAATAAATAAATAAATAATATATATATAGGAATAAGTTTAATCAGATTATTTTCATATATTTTTCTTTCATAATGCATTACTTTAGAATTATATTTGTAACAAAAGATTCCATCTTATGAAAAGGAAGTATTTGTTGCTACATAAAAGGTATTATTGGCTAATTTAATTAATAATAATAAATTTCCACATGTATTATATTCTTTATTTTCTTTTCTTTAAGATATTTTTAACTAAAACTAAATTTTCGTGCATATTAAATTGTTTATTTTATTTTATTTCTGTACTTAATAAATGTCCTTTCTCTCTGTGTTATTTTCATTGTGATCTTCCGTGAGTGTTTCAATTATTTATATACTGATGCATAAATGTCATGTGTACTTTCTTGCATACTGAAGATTCTTCATACTTTTGTAATTCTTCACACTTTCTATATCTGCATGTTTATCATATTTCAGTTTTTCTCTTGATTCAACGCATATCTTCAAAATATAATTTTTATATTATATTGTCTGTTTTAGTCTGTTCTTCCATTTCAATCTCAATTTAACAAAAACATGTCATTCATTGTTCATTGACAAAGGAAACAGACTATCTATATTGCTATTAATATTGGTTATTATATCAATTATATTTGAACAAAATTATAATTGAATAGATCCATTATTGATGTTTTACAATAACATAGTGGCATTATTTCTGATAGATATCTACTTTCAGTTGAAGGTAAAGTTTTTCCAGTTGGCTTCTCTTATGCAATTAGTATGTTATCCACAAAATTTTCCACTACATAAGCATCATAAACCAATATTATATTGCCTCCATTGATGTGTTGCTTGTAGACAAAAGTTTGTAGATTACATAAAAATTTCTCTCATTTGTTGAAGTAGATGCCTTCGAGTCTTACATCAAATTAATAAAATCCAGTTATCTAATAAGTCATTTAATAACTGATTTAGATATAACATTTAATCACATAGATGCTTCTTCTTGCAGTTTTATATATCTTGGTTGTTTAAACGATCGCACTCTGTCGGGCTTCTTATCTTTAATAATTTGTTTAATAAAAATGCTTCTGTTAATTCTAAATAACATTTGACATATCATGAAGTATTCATTTATATACAATGCATGTTTTTAATTGACAAATTGCGAACATATTTAATCTTAAACTTAAATTATTCTGGATTGCACACTTGTAACATACATAAATACCATTTTCATTTAGAATTTAGTTAAATTCTCGAATTCAACGGCGATTATTATTTGTCGCAGACATTCCATATACTTTCATAGAACGCGTGATGCGTTCAAAAATAAAATCGATTTGAAAATTTTCAGCGTGTTTTTATCTCACGTATAGTATGTAGCATCTCTCAAGTTCATCAGATGAACAAAGAGAAACTCGAGAAATATGATATAGAAGAGATAAAAATACGACTAAAGTTATGCAAACGTATATCCCACGTAATGAGAAAGTTGACTTCTTTTCCGTAAATCATGAATCATAACTTCGGTTGTGTTATTATCCAAAAATGTTCAGGTACGTAAATTTTCCATTCGACAAATTTCTCGAGTAACTGGTCAAAAATTGTAAGAAATCCCCTCACCGCCAATCCTACGTAAATCATAGTATTTTTCTCAGAATGTATAAATTCTTCATGGCGGATATATCTTTCTTCTTCTTTACTACCACTGTCGTTAGTAGAAGCCTGTTATCTATTTCGTTTCTATTTCGTTGAAATTGAATTGGTTCTTTTGAAAAAGTCCGGAATTCATATACACTTGGTTATTCGATCATCGGTATAAATAGCGGAGACATTTTTCTTCCAGCGATTAGAAAAGACACCATACATCCTCTCATAAGTAAACATCGATTAAAATATGTCTGCCTTTTTTTTGCTTAATAATTAATTAGGGAGACGAAACGATCCTGTATCAAAAGTTGATTCATCGTCTGACACAGATACGTTTCTTTGTTTTATTTTCTTAGAGATCTATTTACCATTTTGGATGTTAAATGAACGAAAATAAATGTGGATATATATCTACGTTGTATAATTTTCATCGCCATTTTGAATTCGTGCAAAGGAAGAAACAGTTGCCGTACGCTCACCCAGGACTATCAGCAAAACTGCTAGATTTTCGAGACTCTGGCCACTTACCAAGCGACATGTTCACTTTCGCATCAATCTCAGACATATTTCGTTCGTTCTGTTTTTGTCTTTGTTATTCTTTCAAACGCGAAAAATACACGAGGACCGCAAATAAATCACCCGAATACTATCACCGTAACGTCACCACAGACCACACGCAACAATACCACACGACGCACGGATCGCGAATGAACATAAATGGTCACTCACAGGAAGTAATTGCCAAATCGTACCGGAAGATGTCGCTTCTTTCGCACCGCGAAAATTCCGAATGGGTCGGTTGCTACCGATGATTTTCTTATTAATACACTGCGGATTTTTATACATTTTTATATTTTTATGAACATAACTAAGGAAACGACTAAATTTGAATATGACACTTTGAATATTTTGTTGCACCTTTGTCAATATCGTTGCTATTTGAAGAGGTGAATAATAAAGAATTGAAAATTTTATGGGAAATTAATTTACATTAGAAATTTAATAATTATTCAAGAAAAATACATTTTACTTTATGAGTATAGCAAGTGAATTATCTTAAAAAAAATAAAAAAAGATTGTATTTTAAAAATGCATACTAAAAAATTTAGGTATAATTTATTATAAAATAAATCTTATTTCATATTTAGGTAATTTTATTTCATTTTAACTTCTTGCCCTATATTTCTATGAAGAAGGAAAATTTTAATTCGGCTCTGCTGATTGGATGATGCGTGCACAATGTTACGTGCTAGCGCAAGGACCTTAGGAATTTGAAAGGAATTATGCTATTTGCAGCTCTGTCTAAAGTCCAGACCATTCAAAATTCCTTTTCGTTGGGAAGTTAATTCCTTGTATAGGGGTATTATTGTTATATAAATAACATTGTTATGAACAAACTTTATAACAAATTGCGGTTTCTTTACATAATTTGGTAGCCCTGTGTATATTCAGTTGTTAAGAAACAATAGAAAATTGTATATTAGTGGTTTATATGAAAATAATTTATCACAAAGATAAATAATTAATGTTTCAAGCAGAATAATGGATGAAAAAAGAGTAAAATTATATTTCTGCTCAAATTGATTAGTTTTATAAAATTAAAATTGATATCATTCATACAAAAATTAATTTCTATGCTTATAATTACAGTTTTCTTATTTGTTCTCTACCTCTGAACCACTACTTTCTCAAAATGCAATTGGTAGGATTTCTGTACCAAAGGCACCTTTGCAGAAGGATGATATAGTTATTGAAAATGATGATACAGATTTGCTATCACATAGTGATATGAGTTGGGAAACTATGGAGGATAGATATATGTTATTTGAAATTGCATCTAATGATTCTATATCAACTACTTCAAAGTCTTCATCCAATGTAAATTTTGCTTAATATAAAACTAATTTTATTTTATAATATAATTGAAATAATTATAATTTATTCGTTTTCACAGTCGAATCTTTCATTTTCATTGCTTGATCAAATATCACTTTCAATAGATCAAAAAATAATACAATGTGCAACTGAAAACAACTGGAGTAGTTATGCTCTAGATATCAGTTTATGGGATGATGGTAGAGCACCAGTTATGAAATTAAGAAATCTTAAAGAAACATCATTTGATGATATAGAATTCTGTGGATATCTTACTGACAGACTAATAGGAGTTGGAAAATCATTTTTGACTAAATCTCCTGAAAATAGTCTTTATATATTAAGCAAATGTATTATGAGAAATATGGTATATTATTATATATGAAAAACATAATATTTTATAAAACAAATATGATGAAAACAACCTTTTTGCAGTCACTATCAAATATTACAATGTTAAGTTACCACCGTTATTTACAATATATTGATCTTGCATATAATTATATTACAAATTTATCACCCCTGGGAGGAGTCCCCTACTTAATGTATTTAAATGTAGCACATAACAGAATGAATACTATTCTAAATTTTTCACCTCCTTGGTATTTGACATATGTAAATTTATCATACAATTATATATCAAAAATGTATGATATCAGTGATTTCTGGAGTATTGTTCACTTGGATTTGTCACATAATGCAATTGAAACCATTACTGGTTTGCAAAATTTGAAGTTAGCATGCTTTTTCATGTAATTAAATAAAATATGACTTCATTTATACATTACGTATTTTATTTTTAGATATTTGAAATATTTAAATTTATCATATAACTTAATTGAGTACATTGAAAATTTGGATAGATTAAATATTCAAGAACTAAATTTAGAGGGCAACTGTATACTGTCATATAAATCCGCCATTCCTGGATATGGCATAAGTACTTTATCTGATTTGCGGAAATTATATTTAGGATACAATAAATTGTCTACTTTAGAATTTTTTAAGGTAATAATTCCATATTTAATAATTAGATGAATATTTAAACTGTAACAATATGTTTAAAATTATAGGATGCATATAGTTTACGTGTGATAGATTTAAAGTTTAATAGAATCAATGATTTATTAGAATTATTAAATCTCACTGGTTTAATACAAGAAGTAGATTTTAGAGGTAATAGTTGCACAAAGTGGCCTAATTATAAAGCTGTACTTCTATTTTCCATACCAAGTATACAGATTATTGATGGTGTTAATGTATCTACTTCAGAAAAGGTATATAATCAAGTATTGATAATTATCAACTTATATAAATTATTAAAGAATTTATTTAAATAGATTGCTGCAGTTGCTCTATTTGCACCACCAGTAAATTTAACAGCTGCTCGCACTATAACAAAGCTAACTTTATTAGAGCAATTAAATATTCCTAAAATTGATCTTCATGTAACACCATATGATGAAGTGAGCCCACCTATAATAATACTCACAGGTCCAAGTGCAGTGAGAAAATTATCTTTGGCTCTTCATGCGACCCAAACATTATCAAAAAAAGTAATATTCTAATTCATTTTTAATATGTCGGATTAAAATAATAATTTATCACAGGTCCAATATTGTCAGTGGTATACAACAAAAAGCTCAGAAGATGAAAGTGAAAATCAATTTTACATTTTTGTAGACAGAGAAGAATTTAATGATATGTCTCGTCATGGAGAATTTTTAGCAATTCAAGAGAGATTAGGATACAGCTATGGATTTCGTTAGTTAGATAAATTAAATTTTTTATAAAAATATCTTCCAAGATGCTTTTATTTATATTTATATAGATCACAATCAAATTACTTCCTTAAAATTAAGAAATAAAATTGGTATAACACAAACGGATTTACATGCAACCATTCAAATGCTTAACCGGTATTCCAATAGTAGAGCAGTTCTTGTGCTCCCAAAAAATGAAGAAATCCACCGTGAATGGATACAAGAAAGGTTTTATGTTTATACATGTACTAAAGATAGTAAAGAAAATTTATTATCTGAAGAAAGTTCAGCAATACCCATAGGAAGTGATATAAATTTTATTAAAGAAATTTTAAATGATGTATGAACAATTTCATATCTTTATTATACCATTCATAGTGCTACAAATATTATTTTAAACTTGCTTATAGATTATAAGAGATCTTAAATTGCTTCCCAAAATTCCACTGGCAACAGAGACTGATGATAAAACAACTCATAATACATTGGGGAATGTAACAATATTTGATGATGAAGCTGTGCAGGGTACAACAGAAATGAAAGACAAAACATCAAATTATATTAAATTTCAGGAACAAGACACTAATTCACATTTTGATGATAAAGGATTACGAGTATTGAGTTTATCTAGCACTAGAGGTATGCAGGATCTGGATGGGCATTTTTTTTTATACCGGGACCGGTTATTGAAATTTTCGGAATTCTCGAAATTGACAAGTTTCCCGAGAACGTCCGGGTTTCCCGAAAGTGTTGGGATTTCCGAAAATGCTTGGAATTTTCGAAAAATCCAAGAGCCCGTTTCAAAATTCGCTTTAATGAATACGATCGTGGTTTCGAATTTTTGATTTTTTAGGTGTTTTCGAAAATCACATTATGAAATATATTTATTTAGTTATTTTTACTTATTTAATTTATTAATATAAAATTATGAAATGTGGAAGATTGAGTAGAAATAGTGCACCAAATAAGTAATATCTAAATATATTTTATTTTAAATTCGCAGTATTGTGTAATAATACTGTTACACTGAACAGGATAAGACTACTGTTTGAAATTGTGGAGAAACTGACATTTTTACATGCGATTTCAAAATAAAATATTATATTTAGATATTACTTATTTGGTGCACTATTTCCACTCAATCTTCCACATTTCATAATTTTATATTAATAAATTAAATAAGTAAAAATAACTAAATAAATAAATTTCATAATATGATTTCCGAAAACGCCTAAAAAATAGAAAATTTGAACACGGTCTTATTCATTAAAACGGGTCTTGATATAGGTGATTTTTTGAGAATACCGGATATTTTTAGGAAATCCGATACTTTCGCGAACTCGACCCAATCCGATGTGTTTCTGTTTCATTCCAACTATCGGGTTTCATACATTTTCTGGTTCTTGCATACCTCTATCTAACACATAATAATTGTAAGTAATTTTATTTTTTCTTTTTAGGTAATTTTAGATGAGCATTCAAATGTTATAGTGGAAGATGAACAATTAAGGCGTAAAAGACATCAAGCAAAACTTTTGCAGCGTCGTAATACATTGATTCGAGGAATAGTACCTTTATTTACAGATGAACTTAGTGAATCAAGTGAAGAACTATTAACAAGAAGAGTTTGTATTGAATAATTTACTTTTCTTTCGACGGGCAGGGTGTCATTGTTTTCAATTAATATATGTATAAGATTATATAGGTATAAAATGATACAAATCTGTAATTTATTTTAAGTCGCCAGAAATGGAAAAACCAGAAGATATGAAAGATTTCTATACCGACTTGATATTAAAGTCAAGAAAAATGTATCTAGATCAACATGTGAATAAGCCTGGATTTTTTTCCTTAGTGGTAACATGTCTTCGATAAAAGTAAATTAAGAATGCCAAATTCATAATTTATCATTAGAAAAACTTTTGTATAATCATCATTTTTCAGCTACTATCAGATGATTATTTTAAAGCATTTAACAAATTAATTAATTTTATTTATGAATTATACACAAATTATTCTTTTCAAGAACCTAAATTTTTAGCAGAACTTAATCATTTTTCAAAGATTGCTATTCCGGCAATGGTTGATCCCATTATTGATGAAATAAAACAGTAAGTTCCAATTTTTTTTATATCAATTGCTATGTGTAATATCATTTGGATTTATTGATTTGTAGATCTTTATCAACGCCTATATTACAAAGAAGAACTTTGTTGAGAATGTATGGTGTTACTTCATGGAAGGATTTGATGCCCAGTCAAATAGTAGAAGATTTAACTGATGTTGCGGATTAGGTACAAGATAAATGTTCAGTTATAAAACTAGTTAATCCACTCATAATTCATTTTTTAAAGTTTTCATTTTACTGGTTATATGATTATCTTGTACAATGTATTTTATTGATAACAGTCTGTTTTTAAATAGTAATATATATATTACAAAAAGTGAACACATTTTTTTAGAAATACTTTCATACAAGGAACTCTTAATTGACATAAGAATACATATTTATAATTGCTTTACTTATTTATGCAGAGTTGATTTATATATTATCCTGTTAAGTTTAAAAAATATGATAATAATTACACATGTATATGATAAAAAATAATTAATTTGTTTAAAGCGTTTTTCAAGTATATTCTAATAAAGTAATTATTTGTTAGAAATCTAAAGTTTCTGTTTTAATGCTCAATCACATATGCATTTTATCAATAGAAGGAAGATTATTGCTTAAAAGTGATATATCTGATGGTTCTATGATTACATGTAAATTTGTATTATAGTTTGTACTTCCCAAGGATATTTTTTGGTCACTAAATGTAACTGCAAAGGAATTTTCGTCAATCTGAGGTAAAGAATTTTGTAGAAGTACAAATCTTGTTTGATTATCAATAATGTCTAATTTAGAACGATTCATTTGAATCCAAGTTTCTTGTAATACACTGTGTTCAGAATCTACCTTTTTTGATAGTTCATGATGTTCTGGTTCAACTTGAAGAAGTGTACATTGTGATTGTTTAAAATCAGATTCACTATTCACATTAGAATGATACTTCATATGATCATTTAAGCTTTTTTTCTGTTCAAATATCAAATTACAATGATTACATCTGAAAATGAAGTTATTAGGATAAGTATTATGTAGGAATTACAAGCTTTTAAATATACTTACTGGAATTGCGTTTCTTTTACTTTTTTTGCCTTATTTTCGTGTGGATCATGAATTTTTTGATGGGCAAGCAAATTATATCGTTCTGCAAAACGTTTTCCACACACTGTACAGCTATATGGTTTTTCACCTGTATGAACTCGCATATGCCTTTTCAAATGAGATGTTGAAAGCAAAGACAAATCACACATCTAAAACACAGAAATACTTAAATGTTTTGTATATCATGTTTCTATGCTAGTAATTACTTACTTGACACTTATAAGATTTTTTACCACTATGTGATAATCTGTGCATATTGTATGATGTATGGTGTATGAATCTTTTACCACACAGTTCACATTGATAGGGCATTTCACCGGTATGCATTGGTAAATGTCTCATAAGTGCTCCTTTTTGTGTAAAGCACTTTTTACAAAAATTACATTGAAATGGATTTATTCCATTATGCATTCCAACATGTATTTCCAATGCATGTTTATGTTTATATGCCTGACCACATTTTTCACACATGTATGGTCTTAATGTTGAATGAGTTTTCATGTGTGTTTTTAATTCAGTCGATGTTTTCCATACTTTACCACAAATAGGACAAGAATATTTTAATGATTTTAAATCATACTTTGGTATCTTTATTGATTTTATAGGTATTTTTATTGGGTCAACTGCTGACACTATATATGTATTATAAAGATTTAAACAATAAGTAATAAATAGATAATTTTAAAAAAGGAACCTTATGAATAATAAATAAAATATCACCTGTTGTGTTCACAGTATTTTCTGTTATTTTTATAATATTTTCAACATTTTGTATTTGTAATATATTGTCAGAAAATGTGGATTCTGTTTTTACAGTATTTTTTGATTCACTTTCAGGATCTGTCAGTGAAATACAGCTTTTTTCTGCAACATGAATTTTTAATGCATGTGTATTTCCTGCAAACGAATATCAACAAATATTTCTATATATTTCTGTTATTAATTTTATATTTATTTTTATTGATTTAAATAATCTCTCTTTACCTTGTGAATTAATATTACATGTATTACCACTATTAGTTAATGCCACTGAATTGTGAAATATATCATTTTTTAAAATTTCATCTTTTATGTCATCATAAATATTATAATCAAATGATTTTGTGCTATCTGCTTCATTATAATTGATTGTTTCCTTTCTTAAGTGTTTCTTTGCTTTTGTATTTGCAATACTTATATTTTGCAGTATTGTATTATCTTGAACACATTGTTCTTGTTCTATTTCCTCTACTTGAGTAGCATTTTGTAAATTCAATACCTTCTTTAAGTTCTCATTACTATTATATAATTTTTTTGCTTCTAATGCTATGTTTGTACTGATATTCAATTTTGTACCATCGTACATTGATCGTTTAACATTTTTTCTTCTTTCACAAGCATGATATATTTTCAAAATCTCACAACGTATGTTTAAAACAGTTTTCTGTGCTTGTTCTAACATTTGAAACAAATTGTAACATTGTAGACAAATGTAAGGGTCTTGTAATTCAAAAGTAGCTATACGAAGTACTTGTGATACAAAATTTACTAACAATTCTCCTTGATGAGGAAAAGATGTAGAAAATATATTTACAGAAGATGAAGGATCAATTTTCATATCGCATATTGAGCAAAATATATTAGACATTGGCATCATTTTGTTTTACCATTAAAAGTTGATCAAAACGTTTAATTGATTATTAAACTCTTACTTTTACTTAACTCTTTTTTAATAGTATATGTTGTTACTTTATAATAAATAACAGATATAAATATGACCATTTTGTACGATAATCGTGTATTATTCTTTGACAGCGCATCTTAAATATAACCTTTACTATACTCCGCGACATAACATATCGATAATAATTTTATGTACGGGATAATTTTGATATCGTGCTGTGTCTCATACAATTGATAAAATATATTTAATGTTTGTTTCTTCAACTACAAGTCATAAATTATAAATTACAAAATATAATTCTTCATATTATTCCATAGTGGGACATGAAACACTATAAACATCTAGCGGTGAAAAAGTAAAACTAATCGACATGTGGTAAAATTAAAAAATCCAAATTTCTTGATTCCTAGGCAAAATTAGCGATACTAATCGCAGTAAAAATTTTCGCTGGTAGGTGGCATCACCATGTCCAAAATACTTTTACAGATTTGATTTTTTCACCGCTAGATGATTGTAGTGTTTAATAGCCCGCCAACTGGACAATTTTTTAAATCTGTTTAAAACTAAGTAACCAGCGAGATTATTTAAATAAAATTAATTTCAATTAATTCTACAGGTTCTAAACATCCGTTTGAACTCTCGTAAGTTAAAAAATGCTGCCTAGGAATCAAGAAGTTTATTCATTTTGCTGTTAATTCGAAATAATTAATTCCATATGTATATACATTTCAAGCGCAAATATTTTAAGATTAAATGTTGAAAACGGTATGTTTATTAACCTCGGTTAATTTGTTTTTTTATGCTGTACAAGGATAATGGAAAATAGATACATGGTTCCATTAAAAAAAGTGGCAATGAACTTGAAATCTCATGAAACAACGATCATTGATAAATAATATTTCCACCATTGCACATGGTCCTTGAGATACCGTAAATTTATCCAGGAAAGTGTTTTCATACAACAATAAATAAGGCAGATACCTGGGTGATCCCATGTAGCTGAACTAGCCTGTGTTATAATACTGCAATAAAATTTGTTAATGCAGAAAATGTTTCTGTTTTTATTCATTTTATAAATAAAAATTCTGTACAAAGTACATAAAATATCAACTACATTATGTAATGATTGTCTTTCTGGTCTAATAGATTAGATTATAATAAATAAACAAAAAGTTATTACATATATCATATTTTTCAAATATCTTTTTTTTGCTAAAAAGAAAGTATATTTATATATTTAATTATATAAATTTTAATTTAAAATTATTCTAATTTTAAAATTTGATCTATATCAGAATCTAAATCTGATATTTCTGATATAGATTCTGCATCTAAGGTATTAGACATTTTATCTCTTAAATTACGCGGTGCTGGTTGTGGTAGCGAATCATTCATTTCTTTAGAATTTGTTACAGATGCTTGGAATGGATTTACTAAAAGAGAATTTATACTAGTAGAATTTATTTGTTCGTTGCTCTTAATTTGATTCTCTTTATTTTGCATGTATGTTGAAGAAAATATTGTTTCAACTGATCCTACAGGCTTTTGTCTTACCATATTTAGCTGAAAGAAAATATAGTTTAAGTATAGTTTAATATCATTAAATAGAACAAGTTTTGTAATACCTGGTTTTCTTACCTGTGCTTCAAGCTTTTTTGATATTTCCGCAATTTTATCACTTTGTGCAGTCCTTAATACAATATTGTTTGAACCTTTATAATCTTCTGATTGACACAAATGTTTTTGCTTGTCAAACATACTGCATAAACGCAAAATTAAAATTATTTATAAAATTATTATAGTACTATATTATTTATTTCCTACATTGAGCATAGATAATTTACGTACATCGAAGAATTCCAATTACTGTCATTTAACTCTTCTTTGTCCGTAACATCATCGGAAGATGATTTTATACTTTCATTATTAGTTAAATCAAAAATAACTTTTTTTTTTGTCAAACTACTTGCTGAACCAGTTGTAGATTTTAGAACACTTTTATTATGTTTTGGAGATATGAAAATACTTTGTAAATCTTGTTGCACATTTGAATGATCTATACTACTGTTTTCAATAGATTTGTTATTAGCTAAATCTTTATCATTTGGTATTATCTTAAGAGTTTCAAGAGTAAATAAAGATTTCATTTTGTTGAAAGAATCTCTTCTTATTGAAATCTCTTGAGAATTTGTTGTATGTTGTATATTTTCCAAAGATTTTGAATTAGGAGAAAATTGTAATAATTTTTCTATACTTTCGTAATTTGCAATTTTTGTAGCTTTTGTAGGCACTGATTTATTTTCGAGTATATTTCTAGCAAAATCCTTATCTTCTGGTATAGAATGAAATTTATTTGATGTTGTTGCTTGCCCTAAAAAAAATTATTGGAGTTATTTCTTTTCAGAGAAATTTATTCATATGTGAATAATAGTAATTACCAGGATCATGTTGATGATTAAGGTCTTTTGCAACCATTGATTTAACAGTGATTATTGGTTTATGTAGAGGTGAGTTTTTAAATTGTTTCACATTTTCAGTAACCTTTTTCTTCTTAGATATTTTATTAAGAACTTCTTCAATTATCCTTAATTTAATCTGATGATATTTTGGAGTCTTCTGTGTTAAATTAAAAAAAATGATGTTAATATTTTTTACATAACAAATTACATAAAAAATTTAATATGCATTTGTCTTACTTTTGCAGTTAATTTGTGATGATGCTTTAAAATGTCCATTTTCTGTTTGAATGTTGCTTTTGGTATTCCTTGCCATTCCGGATCTACTCCTAAATCTCTTAATTTCTGTTCAAAAGTTTCCATTAAACTAGTTTGTAATCTTTTATAAAATGAACTATGTCCTGTTATTTTTTTAGGTAAATGTGTTTTATGTTCATGAAATGGGGAGTTATTGTGAATTGCAGTAACATTTTCTGTGCTTGAGTCAGAAACAAATGATTCTGAATTTGATGATGATACATTGTCCTCTAAGGATTTTGATGTTTTCGTATTTTTACTGTTAGATAAAAACTCATCAGATATGCTTTTATTAAAAATATCCTGTGGCTTACTTATGCCAAGTTCGTCACTTTTTATAATTACGCGATTATATTTTGTGTGTTCATAATTATTTCCTTTTTCAGGCACTGAAATTTCTGTGTCTGAAATATTACTTGAACTGTAATACTCTAAATCCTTTTCAATAGTTTTCACAGGATTAAATATTGTATTATTTCTATTTCTTATATCTTTTTGCTTAATATTTCTCCTATTTTCATGAATAGTGGATTTATTTCTGGAATTCGAAACTTTCTTTAAATGAGTATTTTCTACTGTTAATGGAAGCACTTTACTTGATAAACTTGAACTTATTGTAGTGTCTATCACACTATTTCCAACAGCAATTTGCTCAGTTTTTGTATTTGTGCCATTTTGTTTTGAATTAGTTTCATCTGATGCTTTTAAAATTTCATTAAGTTTGTCTAATATTATAGGTGGACTACGTCTTCTCAGTGAATTATTTTCAAAATCTTTATTTTTTTCATTCAATTGTGAAACATTTATTTCCTGTGATAGAGATTGTAATTGTTTGCTTTGTTCCAATAAGATATCCAACTGATTCGCAGTTTGGCGTTCTAAATCGTTAACTTTTGTTTCATACTTGGCTTTCATATCATCAGCTGCACTTTGTGTTAATTTTAATTCTGCGATAAGACTCTCGACATCTTTTTGATGTTGATTCTCCAAATGTTCTATTTTTGATTTCCAATAATTTTCCTGAGCTTGTAATTTTGTATGCATACTTTCTATGTCTGGAGTAAGCTGTAAAATGTTTACAAAACAAATTAATAAAATTCATTTCATGAAAAGTATACTTTACTTACCTTGTCAAGTAATTGATTCTTTAGCTTTTGAAATTCTTTCTCTTGCTGATTTATGAATGTTTGGACGTTTGTTTCAGATGTGTGTTCATGCATGGTTTTTTCCTTTTGCCTTAAATTCTGTTGAAATATTGATGTGTGTATACATGTATACATATATATGAATATTTATATTATCATTTAAATCATTAGTAAGAAGTTTTCATATTTATTTACTTTATACATACATGTATTTCATCAAAAAGCATGGTCTTCAAATTTTTTATTTCTTCTTGATATTCTTTATACTCTGAATGTTCTTTAGATTTGTTACTATTGTATCTAAAATTTTCATTTTCACTCTCAGCTTGCCTTCTATTATAACTTAATATTTTTTCCTCTGAAATCCTTTCAGACTCATTCCTTATCACCTTTTCTGTTTCATTTAATCTTTCTTTTAAATTCTTTATTTCATTATGCAACTTCTCAGTTTCACTGCGATAGTGCTCATGTATGGGAGAAGTAGGCATGTATAACTCTGATGCATAAGCATGACGACGAATAATATGTGCACTTACAAACATAGGAGATATAAAAGATTTTGGACAATGTGGACACTAGAAAAATAAAATAGTTTAATAAAATTTTTGCATGATTAAAGCTATTTTTCTGTGGACAAAATGTTATTACAAAAATTATTTCAACAAGAATTAATACATATTCATAATTTTATTACTTTGTAAATTTCGCCATTAGTATCTCCAATTTTAGTTTCTATTAATTTACTTTTTTCCTTTACTTTCTCTTTCATATGTTTCACTACTTCTTCTAAAGCAGTTATTTCTTTTTTCAATTTAACATTTTCTTCAATTTTTGATCTTAGTTCATCTTTTAGTATAATTACACTATGATCTAAATATTGTTTACAATATAATAAATATTCAACTGCTAACTGTGCAAGACAAAAGAGTTTTACAAAGTTGGGATCTAAGATTTTAACATCGTATTCACTTTCTAAACAATAATCTATTACATTATTTATATTATCATCAATGGAATGGAAATCTCTTTCTCTTATAATTCGATCTATATCTATGTTACCTAGAATAAAAGGAAATTTTAAGTATGGATTAAATATATCTGTTTACAAATCATAATGGTAAAGAATATATTTGTTATACTGCGTACTTATACGATTCCAATCTACACGTGTTCTGGATCTATGCATATTGAAATAAAATCCAGATTCTTTTGCCAATTTTGGAAAATCATGACACCATTTGGTGCCAATACGAAATGAAAATGCCATTACTGTATTTACAAGTCTGTTGATGCCTATTCACACATTACTTCTAGCTACTATTTCATAACTATTAATTAATTAGAAATACAATATTATAAAAAGTGGTAAACGCAAGTTGTGTCATTAACTTCATGGTTCTGGTATTTACAAATATATAACACTACTTATTGTTTTTATACATCTTGGAGGTTAGAATAAAACGTAAACAAAATTTAACAGATATGATATATCTAGAGAGTACTATCTATTTCAATTATGTCTATAGATTTCATTCATTTGTATATCAAATGTTTTCAATGGGATTTAATTTCAAAACGTGTGGAATGAATCAAATATTCAAATAAAATATTTAAATATAATTATTTTTTAAATAATTTAATTATACAACTGAAAGTAATAGAATTGTTTCATACTCAAATTCTAATAAATTATTTGTATATCTAAAAAATTTTAGATTGACAAATTTTGAAATTAAATACATATTAAGTGGAATATATGATTTATTTAAAAAAATGGGAAATGGTCGAAGAAATATTATATATAAAACATAATGTTTGATTTCTAGGTACTTGAGAAATTCATATATGTTTTATCAAGAAATAAATTAATTTAACTAATTCTATATATTTGAAATATATAATTGAAGAAAGCTATATTTTAAAAAATTAGATTACTGATCGGTGAGAAAAAAGGCAAATAATATATAGAATATGATATATAATTGATTGTTAATTGTAGAAAAATATTTGATTGGTTCGTTCAGGTTTCTTTAGTGTTTGTGGTTTTCTGTGTTTCGTGATTACGCTCCTCTTCGACTAGTACCACCATCTTGTTTATTTCATCAATGAAGAGAGTGTAAGACTTAAAAGACGATTAGAAATTTTTTAAAGTGGTTTTTATTTGTGTCTTGAAAACAATAAATTGTAACAAAAACTGTGAATATGTCTCACGGTGGTAGAAATGAATGTAGAATTTACGTGGGCAATTTACCCCCTGATATAAGAACGAAAGACATTCAAGATCTTTTCTACAAGTTCGGTAAAGTTATTTTCGTTGATTTAAAAAATCGCAGAGGACCACCGTTCGCTTTCGTTGAATTCGATGATCCAAGGTACCTTCCATAACTTATGATTCTATAAAAAATTTTTTATTTTTTAGATGTAGTTATACAATACTGGATTGTTCCGTAATATATATCCTTATTGTTCTATAATACTTTTTTTTTCATTAAATGAGAAAATATCTTTGTTTGAAAATTCCAAGTTTGTAATTTTATTAAGTTAGAAATAATTTCATATTAAGAAATATATGATTTTTATTATATATGTGAAACTTGATATTGACATCTTAATGTTACATAAAAATTACACAAGAATTGTTACTATAAGTAATCTCTTTCAGAGATGCTGAAGATGCAGTGCATGCAAGAGATGGATATGATTATGATGGTTATAGACTACGTGTTGAGTTTCCAAGAGGTGGTGGTCCCAGTAATAATTTTCGCGGTGGTCGTGGAGCAGGCGACAGTGGAAGAGGTGGTCGAGGTGAAATGAGTAACTCTCGAGGACGTGGCCCACCTGCTAGAAGGTCTCAATACAGGGTCCTTGTTACTGGTTTACCTCCTTCTGGTAGTTGGCAAGATTTAAAGGATCATATGCGTGAAGCTGGTGATGTGTGCTTTGCTGATGTTTATAAAGATGGTACTGGAGTTGTTGAATTCTTACGGTATGAAGATATGAAGTATGCTGTGAAGAAGTTAGATGATTCAAGATTTAGGTCTCATGAGGTATAATGATGCCATTATCCTTAACTCTTTGCGCTCAACGATTTTTTCAGTCGGACAAAGTATCAACTTGAAATGATATTGCGCATATGTAACAAGTGTCTTATAGGTAACATAAAATGGTCTTACTAAAATGGCCTACAAATTAACACGTTGACGCCAGCGTCGATATTCAGGGTTTTCTCTGTGAGGTGGCGCCCGAATGTATTTTCATCAATTAGAGATGTCGAAATCTAGAATAAACAGAGGTTGTCGCTTTTCACTTATCTCTCGAGTTACCGCATGAAACGCCGTGGCGACTGAAAATCGCGTCTCGAGCGCAAAGGGTTAATACTTTTTATATTTGTACACTATTTTTACATGACTTTATTTTTGTTTATAGGGTGAAGTAGCTTATATTCGAGTGAAAGAAGATCATAACAGTGGCGATAGGGGACGTAGTGAAGATAGGGAGAGAGGTCGGAGTCATTCACGAAGCTATAGCCCACGGCGTCGTGGTTCACCTACCTATTCACCATTGCGACGTAATTACTCGCGATCAAGATCTCGTTCCAGATCTCGTTCATACGACTAGTGTGTACGTATATGTTTCACATGGTAATATAAGTAAAGGCTTATCAATATTTGCTTTACCATGTTTCATTATTACTGATTTGAATTTCACTTAAAGACACCTTCCAATCCAAACCAATTTTGTATAAATTACAAAATTATTCCTGTGTTGCTTGAATTTAATAATTGTATTATACCTAATGTATAGTTAGAGCACGGTTCATTTTACATGTACTAAAACTGTTTTATCAAAGACCTTGTTGCTATCAATTCAAAGATTTCTAACTTGTGTAAACCTGAAAGAGTAGATTTTTCAACAGTAAATATTAACCAAGTTTTATCTTAATTTTTTGTCTTGAAAAAGGGGAATCGTGCTCATATTAATTGCATATTACTGTTCAAGATATACTGATTAGAGTTACTTTTATGTTTAAAAATACATTCCTTTATATTTTGCAATTTGTTTTGTCACTACAACTATATTTAAAATATGTAACAATTTTGAAATATTACAAATGAGGATCTAAGAGGAAGTAACTCATATTACTTCAGTGATTTAATCAATGTTCACATTGGTGAATAGTATTTGTTGTACAGCTGCCAATATAATCTATGTTCGATGTGAATGCCTTCATTTATTGATTTAACACATGATCATTCACATTGTACTGTATGATATTTATCATTGGTAGCTCTACTATAAAACTTGATGTGAACATAGCCTTTGTTTTTTCACATTTATTTAATCACATTTGCAGTGATAAATACAGCACATTTTATAGCATATGTAACATGGAATTTTTTTAAGCTTCTAATGCTGAATGCTTATCATATAAGTTCATAAAGCTAACATTTTTCTTATTGTTAACAGCTGAAAATTATTGTGCATATAAATTAAAATGCTAAATAATAGATAATGAGGAAAACGTATATTTTTAACACTCATATATGTTATGCAAGATAAAATACAGTATATTGCATAATGGATATTGTATTCAATACTTGATCAAAACATTTTTTACTGTAATTATTTGCTATAGGAATTCTAAAATTTCTTTTTTCCGTCACATATAATTCCATTTGATATTTATTATCCTATAAATTTTATGGATTTGGATTTTAAAACATTAATTTAATGAAATATATTAAAAGGAATTATTGAAAACTATAAATTCTTACAAACAATTAATGTATGAATAAATACATCAAAGTTGTCTACACGGCTCGTCGTCGTTTAAGTTACCACGCAAATTTAAGTACGATAATTTTGGCTATCTAGTGATGACAATACAAAATATTATATTTGCTGAAAATATAACACTTAATACGTAGATAATGTAATACATCGATACTCGTCAACGGATAGTGCATATAGGACATAATATTTAATAAATATAAGCAAAAGATTTATTTTTTACTAATAGATTAATATTCATAAGACCAATTTGCTTTGGGGAAAGCTGACGTATATATATATATATATATATATATATATATATATATATATCTATCTATCTATCTATCTATCTATCTATCATTTATTATGCACTGATATTGTTCATTCGGTATAATAATTAGCTTAAAATGTTTTATGTATTTGAGTGTTCTTTAACGACGATCATTGGGCCATTTGTTTGGTTTGATAAAAAGAACTGTGTGTTATGTATCACCTTAAAGTGAAAAATCAAACAACTCATACTGAAATTATTATTAAGACCATAACAATATGTTTGTTACAATTATTTGGATGTTTGTGAAATATGGAATTAAATTTTAAGTTATACACGACATATCTGGAGAGAAATGTGTTTTTATGATGAAATGAGTCATTTGGAAATTTGTTACACATTTCTCGTTTAACGTTTTCCTTTTAAAAATTACACAGACTAATTCTTGAAATTTTGCAATACATGCCTAAACTATAGAATTTTCAATCATAAATTAAAGATGTTGAAGGAAAACAATGATTTCGTGTATTCTTGAGAACATTATTATTGCAAATTGATCCTGTGATATTTGTGTCCTTTTTACGTTATTTACATTCATTCACTAAATATAAAAATGTGAAAATTTAAATTTAATGTAAGCAAATATGCATTGTTTTGTATAGTATTTGCTCAATTTATAAAACACTACTCAAATATTGTAAGTCACAGGGATTACATTTGCAGTGATAAATTTTATATATAATATTAATGCATATTGTATAAGGGACTAATGTATTTTTTCTTCTTTTGTATATTGGATTGGATTGTAACACAATGAATGAAAAACTGAAATCGACACGATCTTACTTCTTGGATGGATATAATACACATTCGCTTGACGGTGGGATGAGATGGAATGCGTTTTGGATGGATTTATGTATGGAGCATATATTATAAAAAAGGATTAAGAGAATGCAAAAATAATGAGGCATTAAGGATACTTTCAAGAGGAAATTCAGGATCAGGAATTCAGGAAAGGAATTGGATGAAAGACACAATCCGTTTCATTCAAGGATTCTCAATTAGCTGGATTTTCATCAGAAAACGTTGGCAAATCCATTACAAGGATTCAATATATTTTTCTCTTTCGAATCGTTAAACAAACGTAAAAAAAATTATTTAATCGTGACATAGCAGTGCTTCTGCGTTGACAAACTAAACGGAAAAAAGATAATAATACCGTAATTGAAAAACGCAGAATGAACATCTTCGACATATTACGTGGTTGTAGTATAGATTTCTTAATCGTTTCAGTGTTTCAGTTCTATTACAATTACGCGTACATAAAGCGAGAAAGAAAGAGAGTGATTTTTGCAATTTTTTTATTACGTTCTGTACGATCTAAAAAAGAGCAAACAAACTGGTAATGGAATGTCAACATTGCAAAAGTTTTATTTTATATGAAAGTACTCGCTTATAGCTTCGTATGTCAGATGTTCGTAAGTCGAGAATTATTTTTATTATTACCGACATGATAACTTTGATTCTCATTCTCAAAGAGAAACTCTATTAACCAGAAATATATCATAATTCTCACCCATCGGCGTTCAGTGATCGATGATTCGCGAAAACTTATACGGAAAGAATATAAGACTTGGTGACTGATTCAACGCGAGAAAATCGATTCGGTTGAGAAATTTTCCTCGTTTCTTGTTCGACTTGTGCAAATATAATCATTAGCATAGGCGGTATACCATATCGAACTATCTAACTCCGTGATTAGCGTTCCTCAGGATCATGGAGAACGAACAAGTGGTCCTCTGAGAAAAAATTCGCGTTGCAAAAAATAGTGTGTTCTCACGGGTTTGCCTTCTACCTCGTGATCGAAAATCGTCCGATTGCTCTTCCTCTCGGTTATTTCGATTTTTTTATTGCATATTTCGATTGATCGTGACACCGTGTGTATATACAATTTGTATACGTGTGCTACATATGTATAGTAAGAACTTCACCTTGTTCGTCGGGACTTGATGCGCGGTGCAAGAGGATATTAACGTTTGGGTTGGAAAATAAGACGAATGCTTCATCTTATAACAAGAACCTGGCTCTCCCTAGTTGTAGAGGATCTCCCGGGACGAAAACAAAAAGTAAATGATAAAACAGAAAGACAGGATTCGGCAGAGATACGGTGTGTTGGATTAGGATGCTGACAGGATATAAAGTTAGTGTTCATGATGGATATTTTGGATAAACGGATAAATTGGCTGGAAATATTCTACTTGGATTCTATAAATAAACGGATTACTTGGATCTTTTGACCGGACAGAATATATACGCCGTGTTCATGCCGTTTGGATGGAGTTGGATTATCGAAATGTCGATAAATTATATAGACAAAAAGAAAGCAAAACTTGTGGCTGCGCTCGTTTATACGTCAAATAGGTTTCATGGATTATAATCGCCTAGGTCAGATACGGGATTTGGACTTGCACTTGTCGGGATCAATACAGGAATTAAAAAAAAAGTATATATAAATAATAAATAAAAATAGTCGGATATCTCATTTTTCGGATAACACACGGATGATCGAAAACGGATGATTCGCACACACTCGCTGTAAGGTATTTGTTCAAGTTTAATATCTCTGACGTTCCTTCGATATATATACATTTGTTCTGCATGCAATTCTTCTAAACGATACCAAAAATGCCCTGTCAAAGAATCAGAAAAATGATATTAGAGAGATCCACCTTTTTGAGAGACTAACTTAAAATGTGTGTAACAGATATAATATTTCGTCTGTTTGAAAGATCTGTTTTAGTGTGGTTACATTAATCATTCATCACCATCCTTATGTTCAGCTTACACACCTATATACGTATATAGACACAGATATTTTTCAATCCTGAAAACAGAAGTTTCTCTCACAAAATTATTGACAAGAGTGAATGTCCGTTTCCTGATAGTAGTATTAACTATTCCTTAATAGTTACCCAGTTACCCAGTCACCCTGTTCAATTAGAGACCTTCGCATTTACGTTTGTTACTTCACGACGATAAGAGGAATTTTATAAAACTCCTGATCGTCAATGTCTGTTTCAGGAAGCAGGAATAAAAGATGTTTGATTGTTTTATTGCTGATAGTGTTTCTGGATATATCCTGAATTCCTTTCCTCAACTAATGTTTATTGTTAAAAAAGTAATATATTTTTATAATTTAGTACACAACTAATATTGATCGATCTTACATTTCTTTTCATGTATTTGTACAAGGAAGCAAGAGGGAAATATACGTGAGTATGGATTCACCCTCTTTCGCGAATTATTTTCTTCTAAAGTTCAAATGAAATACATGATATTAAAAACATGATATTACAAGTTTAATAAAAGCAAAAAATATATTTTCTAATAAGAATGGTCTAAGTATACTTTTTTTATGTTAAAAAAGAATATTTTATTTAAATATTTGTTACGTATAATAAAAATCGATTGGTACTAACAAAGTGTGAAGAAATGTTTCCCAATGTCTATAATAACAAAGAAATTTAGGTAAGTAGTACGAAAAAGAAGAAAATGTGATATTATTAATCTATTGTTAGTTCTGTTCAGATGATCCATCAAGGATCAATAGGAGGGCAGAGTTCCGCTGCTTGGATTTATGAAGTAATCGTTTTGTAAGATCGGTTGTATCTAATATTATTGCAATTAATATTTGTTACAAATATTCTACATATATTAGATATATATATCTAATATATTTAATTTTATTATTTCATAAATATAGTAATTTTATTTTCTTTCTTATCATATATCTTATCATATCTTTGTTACACGATCAATGAATAAATTATTTTTCTTCTTGATTCTGAGTTGTTTGTAACAGCCTTTGATCAATACAAATATCTTATGAAGCAATATTAAACTTTATGAAGAACGACTGATTTGTATGTATGTATATATTGCAAAAATTTTTATTTGTTATATTTACAAGTGTTAATTATCACGTTTTACATTAAACAGTTAGTAAAATAATCGATATGATATCTTTCTTTTACATCGCTTCACGGATTGGTGAGACAACTATTTCTTTGATGAGTACTGAGTCAGGAGATTGTAACGCAAAGAGAACACAATCAGACACATCTTTGGGTTTCAAAGCCATACGAGGATTTTCCTTTAACCATTGAGCAGTCATCTCACTCTCCACCAAACCAGGACAAATTGACTATAATAAAAAAACACACACAGTAATCATCAAGAATAGAATTTCAAAGTAGCTGCAGAAGCAAGAATAAACATAGTAGGACACTTACAATGACTTTGATGTTAGATTCAAGTTGTGCTAATTCAGATCTAAGGCTTTCTGTCAAGAAATTCAAAGCAAATTTGCTGGCTATGTAAGCTGGGGATATTGGACGATCACAATTAATTGGTGCTTTCAACCAAGAAGCATCATTAATGTTTACAATAATACCATTGTCAATTCCTGTAGAATAAAATAATAAGAGAATACGAAAAATTTGCATCCTGGACACTGAAGCATACTTCTTTGACTTCTTTACATTTTAGAAATACCTACCCTTCTTCTTCATTAACTTCAGAGCTTCCTTGGTCATCCAAGTCAATCCAAGGAAGTTTACATCAAACATTTTCTTCCAGTCTTCCATTTCACCAGACTGTAGTGAGATATCTATGTTATTAGCAGCGTTATTGATGAGGATGTCTATGGCTCCTAAATTCTTTTCAACCCATTCCAAAACACGCAGGATGTCATTCTGATTGGAAAGGTCACACTGTAGAGGAAACAGTTTTCCAGGCTTCGACTTTAGTTCCTCAGCAAGTGCCTGTTTAGAATTAGGGTTAATAACATTTGAATTCTATATAATTATTCTATAAACAAAAACGTAAAGATACAAAAGAAAAGAAACTGTTTTAAATCTACGTTTATCTAAATGAAACATTTTGCGATTTATGTAAAATTAAACAACACTATTGAACATTGAAGATATGATCATGGACCACAGTACTTCTATGTAGAAGAAGGTAAAAATGCTGAATAGAATGAAGAGTGAAGTTGCCTTAAATCTACTAACAATAAATAGGTGATGAAATATTTTTGAAGCTCATAATGAAGATGACTTTTTTTTATAGTAATGAAATTTTATTTATTATGAAGTTGTACTACTTGTTACTTGTTCAAAGAATAATTTTTACAAGAAGCATACCTTTACTTTGTCAACCTGTGAGGCAATGCCAATAACTTTCATTCCTTTGCCAACCAGACATTCTGCTAGGCATTTGCCACTGCTACAGTTGGCTCCAGTAATCAAAGCAACTTTGTCAACCCAACGTTCTTCCATGATGATGTGTTTGATTTGTGTGATTATACGAGAAAGAACTGTGGAATTGAAGTTACAAAATGTATCTGCATTTTAAAGCACTGGCGCCTCTTTTTATACCGGAGTAAAATTGTGGCCCAAGATTACCGAGGTCGCGTTAATCTTCAGACAGACAGAAATATATCAGTCAGCTTTTCTTCGACCATGGGTACTATGTAGGTTGTTCTTATATTGACATTTGAAACGATATTGCATTATTTGCAGGAAACTGTAATAATAAATCATGCAGGATATTAATACTTTTATGATGGTAGACAATTTATTAGAGATAGGATGTGTTTTGATATAGGACACTTTCCTTGAGAAATAAATTTTGCGTAATTATCTGTAGTACTTAACTTTTTTTCTTTTAATATATATGAATTGGAAAAGCAAAATATATGAATTGACAAAATAACGGTGATCTTACGATAATAAAATAAAATCGTATAATCAATTTTATAAATGTCTTTATCGAATGTTATACTGCATGAGATATTAGAAATTTATGAATAAAAAGAGGAATAGTTTTTTAATAGTTTAGTTATAAAGAATAAGAAACATTATTATAGATATACAATATTATTTTATGCAATCTTTTTTATTGAGAGCATACAATTGCAGATACGATTTTAATTTTGTGCAAAGAAAATACATTAATGTGAATGTTTTTTTTTAAATACGTGCTATGTGTTTACTATAATACAATCAAGGATACTGATAAAAGGAGATACAGGTATCTTCTTCGAGAGTAACGTTTTCAAAATATTGCATCAGATGAGTATTTTTAATATCGCTTCATTCTGTTTCATTAATTTATTAGCCGTCTCCGTAATTTATTAGCCTCGAAATAATACTTCCAAATCATTGAAATATTCTAAGTTTACCTTTCTTTAAAATTCTTTTAAAATATATTCATATAACAATATTTCTTAAGAAAATTGCATAAGGATTTTCAAGGATCGCGGTAGCTTCCGAGTTGGTGCAAATCGATCGATGACACTTTCGATATCTCTATCGTTATACAAAGTTTGATATAGATCTGCGTTTAGTTCGCGAACAAATCGCATACTATCAGCTGCAATTTCACAGCTTCGTTTCTTTCGCTTATTCTGTTTATTCTCGATCTGAAATAGGGCACGAGCTTTGTAAAGAAGGATACGACCACGCTGTAAGCGTAATTCTTGCAATGGTATTTTATCTTCCTCGAGTATTTGAAGCGCTTGCGTAGTTATATCTATAGCCTGATTCGAATGTCCCTTATTTACCGCCATTTCTGCTTTATCGTTTAGAATATCGATTATTCGTTTTGTCAGATCAATCGTCTTTTGAGATACCGGATACTCCATCTCGCGTATCTTTTCGCGGCATTTTAAGTATGATTTCAGTGCTGTATCGATATCCTTATTTTTCAGAAAGTAATCGCCTAATAATATATACGGCTCCGCATAGTGCTTGGCTAGGTTACTTTTATATACAATTCGTACTGCTGCGTCGAGTTTATCGTCCAACATGCATTGCATCGCCATATCGTATCTATAAATGGAGTGTTCGAAAGTTTTTAACGTTATTTTGATACGGATAGATGTTCGATAAATTAGCGAGTTTGAATTCTACTTCCGATTGAGAGAACGTTGTATCGTTACGCACTGCGTGTTCTAATTTTTAAAAGTGTAAAATGTAAATTTAATGTGAAATATCTGTGATGATTTTTGGTAACAAGTCATTTGGATGGAGTTTTAAGGTAAATTGAAGAATAATACAATTAATATACTTTTGGTGAAAAAGAGATATGTCATAAGGTTATAAAATTTTTCAGGTTTGGAAGTGGACAGTACTGATTTGAAGTTTTGGTTTCCAAAACAGGATTTTGAGAGGATTTAAGGCGCTGAAACGTCTTCTTTTACAGTTACAGGTTAATTTTTATCGATCTAGTAATTACTATCAATATAGTAAAAACAGAAAGATATTTCCACTTTAGTATGACTTTATACTGGTAAAAAGTTCTCTTGCACAGTTAAAATAATGTTATTAATAAAACCTTACGAGTTATAAAGTAAATTCTTTTGTATAACAGTAATAAATTTTGCAATAAAACGAAAAAGTTTTTATTTGTTTATAGTAATTTTAAACGAGTTACAAGCAATCTAGTTGTTTTATTAATGTAAAATAGTAACATTGTGCAAAAAAATCTGTAACTCATTTTGTTATTTATTAATAGATTAAATACTATTAGTTAGTAATCTATCGTGAAAGAGAACCTAAAGTGTCAGCTAAAGTAGGTAAATCGATGTATTCATTTAATTGCTTCAAAAATGTTTTAATTTATGATCGAGTGGCGGATTCAGAGATATCGGTACGGATCGATCGCGG